>NC_064285.1:46975355-46986258 GCF_019186545.1 Solanum stenotomum | reverse complement strand
CATATAATCTAGAAGACAAACAGTTAATAATAAATTATGAAAATAAAAGAGTAATAATAAAAAGGACTTTAGTATGATAAAAATATGAAAATATATATACTTGCAAAGATAATAATAGAAGGATATTACAACAGATATTATACACCAATGATAGATACGGGAGCAGAAGCTAATATATGTAAATACAATTGTTTACCAGAAGATAAGTGGGAAAAATTAAAAACACCGATAGTAGTAACATGATTTAATAATGAAGGAAGCATGATCACATATAAGACAAAAAATATAAAAATACAAATATGGGATAACATATTAACTATAGAAGAAATATATAACTTTGAATCAACCACAAAAGATATGCTATTAGGAATGCCATTTTTAGAAAAATTATACCCACATATAATAACAAAAACACACTGGTGGTTTACAACACCGTGTAAACAAAAAATAGGAGCAAAAAGAGTAAATAACAAAAAACGAAAAACAACAGAATGGATAAAAGGAAGTGAAAAAATTACACAAAAATTAGAAAATATAAAAGAGAAAGACCCAAAGATAGAATTAATTATATTCTCTATAGATAAAGTAAAAATAATCCAAGATAAGTTAGAATTATTATATAGTGAAGATCCTTTACAAGGATGGGAAAAACATAAAACAAAAATAAAAATTGAGCTAATTATTAATAATAGTATAATAACCCAAAAACCATCAAAATATAATTTTAATGATTTAACAAAATTTAAGATACATATAAGTGAATTACTAGAAAAAGGGTACATACAAAAAAGCAATAGTAAGCACACAAGCCCGACATTTATCGTAAATAAACATAGTGAACAAAAAAGAGGAAAAACCAAAATGGTTATTGATTATAGAAATTTAAAAGCAAAAACTAAAACATATAATTGCCCGATACCAAATAAAATATTAAAAATAAGACAAACACAAGGATATAATTATTTTAGTAAATTTGACTGCAAGTCAGGATTTTACCACTTAAAGTTAGAAGAAGAATCTAAAAAACTTACGGCATTTACAGTACCACAAGGACTTTATGAATGCAATGTATTACCATTTGGATATAAAAATGCACCAGGTAGATATCAACACTTTATGGATAACTATTTTAAACAACTAGAAAATTGTGTAGTATATATTGATGATATATTATTATATTCCAAAACCCAAGATGAACACATAAGATTATTAGAAAAATTCATACATATCATAGAATATTCAGGCATAAGCTTAAGTAAAAAAGAAAGCAGACATAATGAAAAGCCAAATAGAATTCCTAGGAATACAGATAGATAAAAATGGAATAAAAATGCAAACACATATAGTACAAAAAATAATTAACTCAAATGAACAACTAGACACAAAAAAGAAATTACAATCATTCTTAGGACTAGTAAATCAAGTAAGAGAATACATATCAAAATTAGCAGATAATTTAAAACCATTACAACAAAAATTAAAGAAATATATAGAATACCAGTTTGATAAAAAGGACCAAACACAAATACAAAAAGTAAAATTATTATGTAAGAACCTACCTAAACTATATTTTCCGGATGAAAATAAAAAATTTACTTATATAGTAGAATCAGATGTTAGTGAAAAAAGTAATGGAGGAGTATTAAAATACAAGTATGGAGAAGAAAAAATAGAACATCATTGTAGATATTATTCAGGAACATTTACTAATGCAGAAATAAGATGGGAAATAAATAGGGCAGAATTATATTCGGTATATAAATGTTTATTATCATTTGAACCATATATTGTATATAACGAATTTATTATAAGAACAGATAATACACAAGTAAAATGGTGGCTAACAAGAAAAATACAAGATTCGGTAACAACAAAAGAAATAAGGAGATTGGTATTAAATATATTAAATTTTATATTTACAATTGAAGTAATAAAAACTGATAAGAATGTTATTGCAGATTATCTATCACGACAAAGCTACTCAGACTGAGACTGAGGAAGAAGATACAATTGAAAAGATACTCAAAGCCATTACTACACTTTGTACAAAAGTGGATAGTATGGACAACGAGATACAAAAGCTAAAGACTAATGAAGATAATCTGATGTCTAAAGCTAGTATAAGTCAGCAGCACGACTATAAAAATGCGGAGCTATGTCGATCGGAAGACAGAAAAAATCCAGAGCTAAAAGGTGACGTTGGGAAACACCTAAAAACCCATAACGTTTGTTTAAATACAGCTGCAGGTACAAGCCAACGAGTTAGTAAATAACATAAAAATTCAAACTTAAACCAGTTATTCGAAAAACCATTTATCCCGAGGCTAACACTAGAAGACACATTAACCATAGAATCACAAACTTCTACATATGCGGATAGCCTACACCAGGACAAAAGACCATATAACCATATTACACGAACCTATATAGAAAACATATACAAAATCCAAACATTTTTAAACCTTAAACCCAGATCTACTACAACCCAAGAACCCAACCAGGATTATTTAACCCAAAAATTACAAGGTTATAATAAACTGATTGCACAACCGAAAACTAACGCCAGCTTAGTAAGGACATGTTACAACTATGAACTATTAAATACAATATATACATATGACGGAGAGGAACTAAGTGGAATACTGGAACTACATAAAACATTTATTACATATAATAGAGTTACTAAGGGAAATTTATTCTATGTAAAATTTTATACGGCAACAACAAAGATATTATACGAGGAAATAAAACCTCCGATACAAGTGGTAAAGATAGGACTAACAAAAGATATGATAATACCGGAAGATATCAAACAACAACTCGAGATACCCAGTTTTTATGCCAATAAGAGAATAATTGGTATATCAACCATTATACAAGAGATAACAAATAATTATTTAAACGAAAACGCTATATGGAGCTACTATGCAAGAGATCAGTTAATGATTTATTCCAATTCAAGGGAACTAAGGAAAGAAGATATGGATGAAGTCCAGAGATGGATTTTATCATTACTTAAGCCAGAAGAACGACCTACAACACGAGCACTAAAAGTAGGATTTATTTTGGCAGAGTTATTAACCAGATATTGCAAGCTAATTGGTCACAAATACCCTGACCACATGTGTTCGAAATGCAACGGAGAAGATAATATAATTTCAGACGTCCAACTGGAATAAGAGATAAAGACAGAAGCCTAAAAGATAAGATAAGAAGATGATGGGAAGATAAAAATGAAGAAAAAGAAGACATATGACAAAAGTAAATAGTATTGGTATGTAAAAAGTCATGAAAGTGTGTCATAAAGTAGGTGTATTATATATGTAAAAAGTCATAAAGTGTGTCATTGTGTCATAAAGTAGGTAGATGTGTCATAATGTAGATATACTATATTATATTATATATTAGACACATTATTAAGTAGTAGGTGTACGTGTAATATTATGAAGGATGGTAAAGTAAGAACTTCCTTTCTATATAAAGGAAGACATATGTAAATGAAAAGGCAGGCAATGCCTAACAGAATAAGAGCTTTCATAAAAAACCACTCTCTCAAGATACTAAATACTTAAAAGTTAATGGATAAATCTGAAATTCAATTAGATATTTCAGATAGTATGGCTAAGCAAGAAGCAAAGGTATATTGTTCAAAAAATATGCGCGACTAATTTCATATATTCCTGAATATCATATATATGATTGAATAAATTTATTTTAGTTATTATGTATTAGAATTATTTGAATCATGATTTCTAGTTTATTAGCACACTGGAAACAGGGAGAAAACTTCTATACTATGCCATCCTAATGTTGAAACGGGTAGGCAAGAAAGCCGTTTAGGGGAGTAAACAAAGTTGAGGCGTTGATAAGAAGGAAGTATCCGCTAAAGTACAATGCTTGTAGTGAGAGGAGAACATGATAAACAAATAATCTAGTTCATAATGATCTAATATGAATTTAATCAATTATGGATATGATAGGAAGGAATAATTGAAAATAAAAAATCTGCATAACAATGAACATAATCACATACATGCATGATGAAATGATAAAAAAACTACGAAACTTTAATCCTATATATACTTAAAAATATAGAAATAATTGAATTAAGAAGAATAATATGGGAAAAAATATTTGAAGATAACGAATCAGAAGATATATTGAACCAAGAATGGTATGAAATAGACCTACATGATTTAGACCTCGAAAGAATAGAATGGTATGATTTAGAAATAAATTCAGATTAAAATGAACCACGAATATGTACGATATTGGACAGAATCTATGGAAGATATAAAACTATTAGAATAATTAATGGAGGAAAATTTATATATGTACCAAAGAACCCAAGATATGTTATATCTAGAATATATCATAAATAATGTTAATGAAATACTCAGATTAAAACAGCTATTGGAAGAATATTACAATAAATATTATTACATTTTACCATGAATTCCGCCCCACAGATATCAAGATTAAGACACTTAGCAAAAGAATATTGTAATAAAATCTTTAAAATAAATTACTCACCTACCACACTACAACCTACATGAATCCCTCAACTACCAGTTCAGCACCGAAAAACCCCTTTTTACTCATGTAAATATATCAAGTCGATAATTTAAACCCTTCACCTCATGTTTTGGTATTTGATATTGAGCTATTGACAAAACGCTCTCTTCTCACTCATGCAAACCCTAACCAAAATCGTTCAGTAACAACAATGGCGATTCCGGCCACTGGTCAGTCGTGTTTGGCGACTGGTCAGTCAATCCCGTTAACGTCCCATGATCACTTCCCCAACCTTACTCATAAAACCCGTCTAACAACTCCCTTTTGTAGCGATAAGGATCCTAATAATTTGCCTAACGAGCCTGCAGTGCAGAATAATGATACAATCAGATTTAAGGAAGGAAAATATGCAGCTTTGTTAAAACCTAGTAGCTTGAATTCTTTTGAATAAAAAAAAGGACTCCCAGCAGTACCTTTCAAGAAACCTATGTTTAACAATTGTATCCCTTGGGTTACTTGGACGGAGGAAGAAGTAACACGGATGAACATTATGGAGAATCTTCAATATGTTGTGATAGGAAAGTTCTCATATGGATGGCCTGAGCTGGATGAGTTGAGACGAACTATCCCTAAACAATGTAATATAAAAAGAGCATGTCAAATAGGACTGCTGAGACATAGGCATGTCTTGATGAGATTCCAACTGTTCGAAGACTTTGTGAATATAATGTCCAAGCCCTCCTATTACATCACTGATAATGAAGGTTTTTACTATCCTATGAGACCCTTGATTTATGACAAGAAGTTCAGAGTTTATGAAGAAACATCTCAGGCTATGGCATGGATATCTTTCCTTGATCTTTGGCCTACCTTTTTCGAGAGAGAAACTATTTCTCATTGGCATCAATAGTGGGTAAACCAATTCAATTAGATATGGCTATTATAAAAAAACTAGACCTAGTTGTGCTAGGGTCAAGGTTCAACTGAAATTCTTAGGAGATCTGCCTAAATATGTGGAACTGGAGAGTGAGAATTAAGAAAAAACCTCGTCAAGGGTGGAAAAAGTGAAAGTAGTGTATGACATGCTACCCAAGTATTGTAGGAGGTGTAAATTACAAGGTCACAATGAGGAAGAATGTAGAATTCTCCACCCTGAATTGAGAAAACAAGAACATCAAACAGATATGGGAGGAAAGGATAAAGAAGTGATCAAATCACCAAGGTTCACTAAAAAACAGTGGAACCAGACCAACAGAAGATTCACCAGAAACACATATATGGAGGTTACTACTACAGGCATGGAAATAGAGAAGGATGCTATTGCGACCAACAATTCATTTATTGCTCTTAATGAGGAGTAGGATGAGGGAGAAAAACATAAATAGGGAGGGGGAAAAGATGAATACCAAAGAATGGATTACAAATTTCTTCTACAAAAGTACAATTACAGTAGGTAATCAAGGCATTAAGAACAGTGAAGCAGATAACACGGTAAACACCAAGGACAAAAATATAGAAATCATGCATGAAAGAGATGAATCATGGGAGATGAAGGCCAACAATGTGATGCCTTTTCAAGAGTTTGAGGATTTAAATAAAGCTCTGGTTCTTCATACTGGCCTAAAAAATACAGAGAAGGTTACAAATAATAATGGGGACCTACTTGATGGAGATATACATGGGAAGTAGTAAGTGAGGAACAACATGAGTATAACGAAACATGTTCCCAGAAAACTGAGGTATTAGATAAAACTTTAGTAGTTCACAAGGACCATCAGATTTTACATGCAAACAGTTTAGGTGGACATGGTGCTGTGGTTTTAGATATGATGGAGTTTGAAGAGGACCCTCTTCTGAGTTCTGAGAATGCTGAGAACATGAATATCCTTACAGATTGCTCACCTGGCCAATAATTGCACTATGTTAGGAGGGTAAGAGATATTAATGCAGTATTCATGTATTCAGGGGTAATAAAACAAAGTTCTCCTATCAAAGAATTACATGACTTGGTTACTCATAACACAACAGACAAAGAAAGCATACCATTGGAGGAGGCAAACTCACAGCAAAATGAATTAGTAATAGACAGGGATGAAGTTGAACATCAAAGTGATCATGCTTAGGTTGATACAAATGCAGGAGGTTCAAGTGAAAGCATGTACACTTACGTGCAAAAAGGAACAAAAAGGCTGAAAAGAACAAAGAAACTGAAGCCTGAGCTTCGCCAAGCACACTTGGCGAGTCGCCGAAGGGACATACTCCGCCCTTTGTTCCAGTATGCGAAGCCCTGAAGGAAGAGGATCAGAAAGGCGATGAAAAGAGCAGTCGACGTGTCGCCGAACAGTTCCACGAAGCAGGGATATACTGCCCAATGATCCAGGACACAAACATGCTGAAGGGAAAGCACAAAAGGCGATGAACCAGAAAAAGGGAGAATTGCCGAGTTGATCGGCGATTCCAACTAGTGTCGCCGAATGACCCGCTGCAACACAAATTTTTGAACACTATAAATACTCATTGAGAGTTATAGCTTAGTATCAGATTTTAGTATTACAATATTTTTCAGTGTGAAACAATTAATATAATTTTATAGTTTTTCTTTTAGTTTGAGAGGGTTTTGAAACTTGAAGAAGAAGAGGGTTTCATCTCCAAGGATTGGACTTGGGTCTCTCGGATTCTTCACTCTTGGCCTGTAACAAGACTTAAATCTTCATACCCATTTAATGCAAGCTCATTTAGGTATAAATTTCTATCTCTTGATGTGTGGCTAAAAACCCCTGATTCTTGGGGTGTGATTTAGCAAATATGTGTTGAGATTATTGTTGGGTTTTGCTTGCTGATAGGTTAGATGTATTTTAATGGTGATTTCACCTAGCGGTTGTGGTTTAATTTAATGGGTTTGTAGTTGCAAATATAAAACCACCCATGTGTTTTCGTCTTACTCGAGAGAGGTCGTGAAACCAAGACCTCTAGACTGATGGCCTAAGGGGTGGGTCGACATGAGGTTCAGCCCGAGAGGATGAGCCTTAGTCCCATATCCTAACACTAAGCTCGAGAGAATGAGTGGGGTAAGGCATAAGCTCGCCTTCATGCGACAAATGGGTGTTCGAGAGGAACCCATTTGAAACGGGGTAAGTTGCCCGAGATGGAAACTAAAGCTTAGCCTAGTCACTATTATCTTGCAAATTTCCTATCAAAAGCATGTACCCAACGATTTATACCAATATATATTGCAGTCACATCCCAAAAATCCCCTCTCATTCATAGATTTCTTTGTTATTTTTACTGTTTTTGTTATATTTGTGACAAAATCCCCATTTGATATTTGACACTTTTGTGTCACCCCCTTTAATTTACAATGGTTTTAGTCGTTAATGTCTTTAGCTATGACTAGTTAGAACTAATTTTATTTTTCTATTAATTCTCAAAACCACTCCCTTGTGACACGACCCCAACCCTTGGTTGGGTTATTATACTATTGTACGATCGTAGACACTTACATCGGAAGTTGTGTCGTTGATTACGCAAACATCAAAATGGCGCCGCTGCCGGGGAGTGGTGTTACTTGAGAATTTTTAGTTAAGTTGAATTTTGTTCTTGTTAGTTATAGTGATACTTACTTAATTTTTAGTTTTGTCTAGCTTGTTTGTGTGTTGAGACATGATCATGAGTATACATGATGGAGATGGTGAACCAATGGAACACCTCCTAGTAGAAGTGCTGAGGTTCAGAGATAGCATCCTGACCTTCAAGAATCCAGTTGATACTCCAGGTTCTCCTGTTGCTGCACGGTATCCAAGACCCACTACTGCTGCTGATATTCCCCGACCTCCACTCACATAGGCTTCCCTACTCTGGATGGGATAACTGGCCCTTTCTGCTGAACGTCGGGCTTCTAGTCTAGAGGCCTCTGTTCCAAGCATGATCCAAATTGCCCTAGCTGATGTTGTGACACCTCTGAGCACTATCATTAACACCTTAGCGGCTAGGATAGCAGTGTGTGAGCAAAACCAAGGGGCCACAAATGAGGTGACAGCTTTAAAAGCTGCCATTGCTGAGCTGCAAAAAGATGTAAACCACCTGAAGTCCACCGATGTGTCCATGATCTTTGGAACAATGGAGATTCCAGACATGCCTGCGATACCTCAGACCACCAATGGACATGGGGATAGAGCAAAACATATAGCCAATTTTGACTCAAAGGAGGAGACTGACGAAGAGATGTTTGAGGGAACTGTAGCGGACGACATAATTGAGACTGAAGAAATTATGATAGATGCTGTTGTGCAGGCGTCCATAACAACTGTTGCTAGATCCAGTGGAGCTGGTCCTTCTGGAAGTCACTCCGGGCACTGACGCCCAGACAGATGGAGCGACTGCTTAGACAAGATCCCCTCTCTACCTCCCTCTCTGTCTTTCTTTATCTTATCTTTCGGATTCTGTGCTAATTGCATTTGAGGACAATTTTTTTTTATTTGTGGTGGGGTGAGGCTCACCTTTTGTATGCTATTTCTGATTCGTGTGTAGTATATATTTGGATTGTTCTGCTTTAAAATTGTGTTTTTATATGCTTTTCGTGGATGTTTGAGCTTATGGCTCCCTTTCATTTTAAATTGCAAAATAATTTTGACACCCTTCTGAAGAATCGAAAAAAAAATTCAAAAATTTTCACCACCTCTTGTGTTGAAAGTAGTTGTTCTTGTACAAATTCAAGCCTCGATTCCAATCAATCCGATGACTTGAATAGTGCTCTCAATCGAACGAACATGAATGTACGGCTTGAGGCCAAATGAAGTTGCATAGATAATATGTGAACTCTTTGCATCTCATTGTGGTTAGCTATTTATCGAATTGATTGTCTTGTAATGACCATTACACACTAGCAAAAGTGTGTAGTCCTGTTTGACTTAAGTGTCGATGCCTTGTGTGATGAGCTTACTTTGAACCTTTCATGAATAAACCTAGAATTTGCCCTGTTAGTCTGATTGATATAGTAAGGTGTGCTCTTGAAATAATCTTAGGCAACTTTTGAAGAGTGTGAGCCAAATTTGACATATACCTCTTTTGTGGCCTACCCGTGAGCGTGTGAAACTCTCTTGAACACCCTTTAAGCCTTACCTTTCTTTGGAAGAACCTTGATGAACCCTAGACCTTACTTGACCCACTACATATAATCCTCTTGATTTGTGGTTTAGTGAATAGCTAACCAATCATATTGAAAGGGTAAATCTATAGGACATACATGCACACATACTTCACAAGCAATGCATTTATCAAATTCAAAGTGTATTCGGCCTCAGAAACATTCTGATGTGATCAATTTTTCGTAGGGGTATTGAATAGTTACAGGTAAACGATTTGCGTGGGACAGGGTAATCATGAAACCTTGGCCGATGTATCTGGCGGCTCGTATTGTTTGTTAACCATAAGTTATGAATCCAGTTATCATAGGGAGCATATGTTGAATATCTATAAAATAACATATAATAAAAAATGATAAATAAATAAAGGAATTTTGGGTTAGGTCAGCAATCCAAGTTTGGGGTGATATGGATAAAAGAACTTCCTTTGTTATACTATTCAATTCTCGACAACGAATTTATTTGATAGTTCAGATATTGTTATTCATTATATTGATCTGATTCAAGATCATCGAGAGGTAATATTTATTCATTGAATTTACAGGCCAAAGATTTATCATCTCTATGGGATTAAATCCCGAGTTATTGCGAAGTAAAAAACCGATGAGATTATGGAAGTAAATATTCTTGCATTTATTGCTACTGCACTATTTATTCTAGTTCCTACCTCTTTTCTATTTATCATTTATGTAAAAACAGTCAGTCAAAATGATTAATTATTAACTAATTTGAATGAAACTTGACTTCTGAGTTCTTAGCCAAATTTGATGAAATAAAATGAAAAAGATTCCAATTTCATGTCTTAAATGAAATGAGTGGACTAGAATCGACAGTATTCTAATAGATAGATAGTATGGTAGAAAGATTCATCTATTTCTTTCTACCATACTATTTATTAGTTAGATTCTTGTTATAAAGTTACCCCGTGGAATAAAATAAAGATAGAGGCTACATTTGATATGGATCTATATATCAATCTACAATATTATCTTGATATATGCGAATATCAATTCCATATATGGGATTGACGTAGCATCCAATTCCATTTATTTGCTATATCTGTTTGTTCTGATCAATCTGAATTACTACTATGTCTTATAGTTTGAATTACTATATTTTTGATTTTCAATATGAATCTCGGTATCTATTAAGAGAATCAAATCAATGAAGCAAAAGCGATGATATAGGCATATTCAAAAAATCACGTAGTAATTTTTTTTTTAACATTCCCAAGAAGTAAACCATTG
>NC_064285.1:46952855-46967855 GCF_019186545.1 Solanum stenotomum | reverse complement strand
GCAACTTTCACATAGCTTTTCCGTATCTCGATAATGTTTTATTTGAGGAGGACACTATTAGCTCGAAAAGAATTCGTTTTGAACAATTGATATCTTTCACATCCAGCTATAACAATCAGTAAAATTTTAATTTCTAAATGACAGTTCCAAAAAATGCACTTTGACATCAAAAAAGCGTATTCGTATAAAATATTTGAAAAAGGAAGGGGTATTGGGTAGCATTAAAGGCTTTTTCATTAGCGAAATCTCTTTCTACCGGAAATTCAAAAAGTTTTTTTGTACGCCAAACAAAAATAAATAAGTAATAAAACATTAGAATAATTTGAATCAACTTGAAAAAATAATTCAATTATTCTTCAATTATTCAATTAGATTCTAATTGAATAATTGAACGATTTACCTTTCCTCTTTAATAATGATTAGCTCACCAATCCATATGTAAAAGAACTCTATTCGCTTTTCTGATTGATATATAAAATAATAGAATTAGGAAATCCTCCATTTACTATTCACTGAATAATAACTTTTTTTGTTGACAAAAGAATAAAGATCATTTCTATTTTAAGGTGGGGAGTTTTATTTTCCCCATCGATCTATTTGCAGAATAAAATCGTTGAACATTTTTGGCATTGGAATAACTATTCCGCCCATTTCGTCAAGATAAACAAGGCGGATTCTATCATAAGTCGTTTCCGCCAAGAAAAAAAGTGCAGCACCAATAAATTCATGAGAGATTATTTGTAAAAGGGCTCCATTAAGTCCCGTATCGGTTAGAGAACTATTCCTATAATTATGAAATCCATATGGGAGACAGAGGAATAGGTTATTCTTTTTTTAAATTCCGTTGGCCAAGAGATGTTGAAGCAGCATAGATTATTTGTATTGTACCTATTATCATCAACCAAAGAGAAAATATAGAATGGGCATGAGGTAATAATTCCATATTGATTCGAATTAATCCATATGCTCCCATTTTTAATAAGATTCCGACTAGAAGGATACTACTATAATGTGCTTCTTTATGGGTACCTGGTAACCATGTGTGGGGGATAATGGGCGATTTGACAGCAAAAGCAATAAAAAATCGAATATAGAAGATTATTTCTAAAACCACAGGATATGACTGATTAACTAATGTTTTAAAATTTAATGTTGGTTCATTAGAACCATATAAAGCAACACCCAAAACTCCCATTAAGAGAAAAACAGAAACCCCCACCGTGTACAAAATAAATTTTGTAGCTGAGTACAGACGTTTCTTTCCTCCCCCACATGGCTAGAAGTAGATAAACATGAATTAATTCTAACTCCCACATGATGAAAAAAAGTAAAAGGTCCCGAGACGAAAATGATCCAATTTGACCACTGTACATTGCTAACATGAGAAAATGGAATAATCTAGAATCTTGAGTAACTGGCCAAGCCGCTAAAGTAGCTAAAGTAGTGATAAATTCTGTTAATAAAATGGGTCCTAGAGAAAGTCCATCTATTCCTAATCTCCAATGGAAATAAAAAAAATTGATCCATTTATAATCCTCTACTAGTTGGATTAATGGATCATCCGATTGGAAATGATAACAAAATGCATAAGTTGTTGGAAGGGGTTCTAAAATACATATACATATCGTATACCACCTAATTACCCTATTTCATTTATGGGGAAGAAAGATGATTAAAGATCCTGCAAATATCGAAAAAAACGACAATTATTGTTAACCAAGGAAAATAATTCATACTAAAGACAAGATACACATGGACCAAAAAATTAAATGGATTCAAGTAGAGTTTTCTCGAACGTATCAATAAGCTAGACCCATACTGCGAGTTGTTTCATGCCATAAATAAACTCAGACACTCAAGAAATCTATTGGACAAGCGGATTCACATCTCTTACAACCAACACAGTCCTCTGTTCGTGGAGCAGAAGTAATTTGTTTAGCCTTACAACCGTCCCAAGGTAGCATTTCTAATACATCAGTGGAGCAGGCTCGGACACATTGAGTACATCCTATACACGTATCATAAATCTTTACTGAATGTGACATTGGGTCTATACGTTTTTGAATGTTATAAATTTTTGATCTAGTAAACTTAGAAACGAATCATATATTTAGATACCCTATGAATCAATGAGTTATCATGATTTTCTAATCAATCCCTTTCTAGATTGGTTTATGAGATATGAGAGAGGCAAAAATACTTTGATTTTCCTATGTTTTGCAAACAAGATCATACTTTACGTAGTAAACATGCTAATTAAAATTGATTTCTTAATATTAGAATCTAGAAGATTAATAGTAATTATTCAACAAATTTGATTGGTTGATACAAGTTGATTTTCTATTACGGTAAATTGATGAAACAATAGCCAAAATTTATATTAAAAACTGTCTCCCTTTAATTGATGATTATCAAAAAAATCAGAAAATGTTACAAAATTTATATTAACTGCATTCAATATAAGTTCAAGACACATAAGGGCTCTAACCATATTTTGACTTGTGATCAATCCATAGATACCGATAGAAAATAAATAGGCACTCAAAACAAGTACATGTTCGAGAATCATTAAACAACTCCTTATCAATCTCGACTCCTTTCAATATGAACAACAATTCAACTAATTTAATTGACTAGTACATAACAAGTATGGAACAAAGAAATAGATTGGTACTAGATTGACTTAAAGTCTTTCTATTTATCCAGCTAGAATTCAAATAGAATACGTATTTTTATTGAGCCGATAGGATCTCTGAAGACTGGCGGTAATCCGTGCAGTCAGCTTCAATCAAGTTTAGCATCCGAATTCAAGGAATAAATCTGAATCGAAATATATACAAATTTTTATATAGTTTGATGATTGTATGGAAAAATTTATCCTTTTACCCAAGCAAGTGGCCTGTCGAGATATAATACGTATTTTTATTGAGCCCATGTGTCTAACATTTCTAACCGGATATAGGTGCACTTTTTCAACTCCTTAACGGGCTTAGTACCACGGCTGACTAGACGAAGTCACAAAGACAAAGCCAATAAAAATAATATCGAATTTGACTGTACCACCATCTTGGAACCAAATCAAGAAACCATATATAAATTTATTTATATTTTGATAAAGTCTATATCTTTCATAGTTAATATAAAAAAGAAGTTAGTTATCCGACATAGATATGAATCTTCTAACCGGACATAGTCACGACTTAGATCGGAGAAATACTAAAAGAAGAAGTCAGAAAAATATATTACCTTGTAGAGATGGCCGACTACAAGGACTATGAGCAAACTATACAAATATTATTAACATCCGGTCAGTATCCGGTGAACTGAAAACTTTACAAGTTGGGAGAGATTTACAGTTGAAGAGAGAAAGTAGAGAGAAGGGTTCCTAAACTTCTATCTACCAAACTGGAAAACAAACTTATATATTGAAAAAATATATATACAGTGGGTCCCATATGTTCCCTTAACAGTGTATCTACTGTTGATCGACAGTGTATCTACAGTTGATGATGTCTCTACTGTTGAGACGACTTCACTGTTTGTCCTTTTCTTTTAATTTTCGGAGAAAATCTTCTGCTTTTCTCAAAGTATCTTCTGATGTAGTCTTTTTTGATTCACTCGGTTGAGCCTCTTGAATATCATCTGTAACACATCGCTTGTTTCACTTCTCATAGAAGTGTCTGATTTTTTTTCATATTGAGTAATGTTAAGGAGCAGACTCCTCTTAACTTCTTCCAAATAGCTAATGATCATTTCTTCTTTATCTCCATCTTGAATGGATATTTTTCTGGCAATATGCCTGACCGTGCTATTAGCAATTATTCCTTTTTGAGGAGTAATAGAATATTCCTGGACCTTTTTTGCAATAAGATCCAACATTTCTTGTCCATATAATATTTTTATTTTGGGATCTTTTTTCATTAATTTGTCCCAAAAATTATTATAAAATATTCTGTATAAACAAGGAATCTATTCCTCGGTGAATCCCACTTCTGGGGTCCATTTGTGAATCCAAGAAATAGAGAATTCGATGAAAAATAAATTTGGTCTATTTTTTCTATATAAAAGATATGATCAATATGGTTTAACTCATTTAGATCAGGTGAGACTTTAGCCCATTCTTTATATAATTTAAGAAATGGATCAGGCAATATTTTGGTAGTTGGGTTGTGGTATGACCACCAATTAAAAAACCAATTAGGAATTGGTCCTGCAAATATCTTTGCACATATTTTTATAAACCACGCGTATTTATGTCTATCATTATTATATAAGAGGACTTTATCAAAAGCCTGAATATAGTCCCAGTAGGTGAAACTCATAGAGATTTTGTTTAGGCTGATCTGCCTTTCTTTCATGGTGGAGATAATCCAATCTTCAACAGATATTATCTATTTAATTATCATTTTAGAGAAGTTAGAAACGTTCCCACTGGTATTGTAGCTTGAAAAATGTTGAAATTGAACACTACCAATGCTTTCAATATAGTCTCATAATAAGATCAGATTTTGTTTGACTCACCCGAAAAATATATTCCATTGATTAGGTATCGCTGGAATATCTTCCAGGGTTCTTCTTTTCTCTGAAATTTTAGAGTTTTCTAAAAGAAGTATTATTTCTTTTTTTTTGATAACTTTTCATAAGATTTGATATCATCATTATCTTCTTTAGCTATTGATGCAAAAGTCTCACTTTGCTTTTGAGACAAATATGCCTGGAATTGTGCGTATAACAGAATGTTTTCTGGAATATCTTCCAGATGTACTGAAGATGAAGCCTCATTTTGAGAGACTTTTGAATTTTTCAAACTCATTCTTCCCATTTGTATAACTGGGGAGTTAGAAGAGGATCCGTAGGATGATCCGTAGGATGATCTTCCCCTTGTATTATTACTCCTACCTCTGCCCTTGGTAATCCAAGGAGGGTCCATCCTGCAAACATAACACTTTGCTTTATTCAGATATATCATAATAATCACTGTAATAATTATCATTATCGATATCAACACTTTTTTCATAATCATGTATAGATAAATCTTCTCTAATAATATCATTACTAATTTTACATCTAATAAATTCCTGTAGGTCTTTATTAAGAGAAAGAAATTACCTATAAAATAGTAATTAATGTTTTTTCATTAATAAAATTTGTATAAAACTCATTATGAATTTAAATATTCTCGAGACAGAAAATCCGGAAGAGTGTTATCACTTCCCTTTATATATTGAATCTCGAAATCAAAAGGAGCTAACTGGGCCTGCCACCTAGCAAGTATCAATTTTGAAGCATCATGTTTAAAATCTTTCTTAAACATGTATTTAACAGATTGAGCATTAGTTTTTATCAAAAACTTTTGATTATATAAATCATCTTGAAATCTTAAAACACATTTAACTATTGTTAGCATTTCATGAGCCATAGTAGCATATTTTTTCTGGGTTTCAGTCCATTTTCCTGAGTGAAATCTAATCAAACATTCACTTTTATCATTAGGATTAATTTGTTTTAATATTCCTCCGTAATCAATATTAGAAGCATCAGTTTCAATAATCTTTTGCCATACAGGATTAGTAAGAGTTAAACAAGGAAGAGATTTAACACGTTCCATAATATTTTTTACAAGACTAGTGTGACTTTCAGTCCAAGGTTGTTTCTAATCATTGTTTAGTCTATCATATAAAGGGGCTAAATCACGAGAAAGATTTTTATAGAATGGGAGTACATAGTTTAAACTTCCCAAAAATCTTTGTAACTGAGTCCTGTCAGTAATAACAATCGGAAATTTTGAATGCAAAATTAATAAATCGTCGAATTAGAGTACTCTTACCCTGACAGATATTATGCCCTAAAAATCTAACTTTTGTTTGAAACAAACACATTTTTGGTTTGGAAATAACTAAACCATTTTGTATAACAATTTTCTTAAAGATATCAAGATGCTTGATGTGTGTTTCAAATGTTTTAGAGAATACTAATATATCATCAATGTAAACAATTATAAAATTCAAATAAGAATTACAAATATCATTCATTATTTTATAAAATTCAGAAGGAGCATTTTTTAATCCAAAAGGCATGACATTCCATTGATATTGTCCAAATAGAACATTAAAAACAGTTCTATAAGTATGCTCTTTAAATATCTGAATTTGTCAATATCCCAATTTTAAATCAAATTTGAAAAATATATTAGCATCATATAATCTTGAAAGCAAATCTCTGTTATTGGGGATATGATATCTTATCCATTTTAAGAATTTATTTAAAGGTTTATAATTTATAACTAATCTAGGAACATCACGTTCCTTTTCAACAACATTACTAACATAAAATGCAGTATAAGATCAAGGTGATTTTGAAGGTTTTATTAAACCCTTTCGTAACAAATTATCAATTTCTTTTTTGCAGAATTCTACCAATTAAGTGTTCATCTGACAAGGACGAGATTTTGTAGGAATATCATTCTCAGAAAATTCATCTTCATATGGAAGAGTAACAATATGCTTTTTTCGATTCCAAAAAGCACTAGGATGATCCGCATAAATATCAATAGCAATTTATTCAGAAATTAATTTCATTTTTCCTGTATTTTGGTGGATTTCAAAGTATCAAATATATTTATACTAAATAATTCTAGTTGCAAAGAATCAACATTCCTTTGTTTCATATTAATCAAAGTATTAATATCCCGAGAAATAGGGTCAGTGATAAAAGTATAACTTATATTTCTATTTTCATAAGTAGCAGTAAATCCTTTAGCATTTATGCTAGTAAATGGATAAATAACATTTATAAATGGGGTTCCAAGTATAATTGGACGGTATAACTGATTTTTAACCAGGAAAAAGAAATGCGAAATGCAAATTTTATTTTGACAAATATGTGTATTAGGTAATTTATACTCTATATCTAAAGCATGTCCAGAAGTAGATTTAACCATATGAGTTGTTTTTTTAAAATATTTAGAAGGTACAAGACCTTCTTGAATACAACTAATAACGACTCCACTATCAATCATATTGAAAAACTATTATCAATCAAGATGGTGCATTTAATATACCATTTATGAGCAGTAAGTATTTGCATCATTTCTAAAAACATACCTTGTCTAGGATTAAGATTAATAGGTTTTGCAAGAGTATTTTCTTCAACAATTTTTTACCTTTGTTATTAACAGTTTCTATCTGAGTAAGTCTATGATCACAAATCATTTCATTTTGTTTAAGAGATATAATCTCATTTTTAAAATTTTCAATTTCATTTTTCAAATCATCAAATGATGCATCTCATGTAGGAGTAGTTTGTTTATTAAGTCTGTCATTAATCTTAGACAATGAATAAGGTGCAACATATTCAAATTCAAAATCATTCTTTTGTTTTTCTGAATTTTTTGAAGAGCTTGAATTAGCATTATTTTTAGCAGCTAAATGAATAATTTTTTTCACGAAGATCATTATCAGTTACTTCTTTCAAAAGTTCTATCACATTATTAGATGGAATAGTATTGACATTCAAATCTTCAAATTGAGATTGCAATTTATAAAATTCATCATTTTCGCAAGAACAAATATCACCTTGACAGGTATTGCAAATATTCATTTTATCATGTTGATTACTATCGGATAAAGTAACCAAATCAATATCTTCTTCAGAACCTGAATCAGAATCATAATCGGACTCCGAACCAGAGGTGTATAACAAACTATAAATCTTATCATGAACTCTTTCATCTAGTTCTAAAGTTTTAAGCTTTTCAAGCTTACAACTTGGTGCTATGTGTCTGAAATTTCCATATCTATAACACTTGATCTTGGCAAGACATCACACACAAAAATGTTATTATTATTATGACTTGCATGGGCCACAGAAGGATAAATTAATTAAAAAGGATCCCAAAACAAAAACGTTATATGGGCAAGAACTGCTGGATCTTATTGCAAAATGGATCCAAGAATATGGTATTACTCCTCAAAAGGGAATAATTGTTGATAGCTCGGTCAGGCATAATGCCAGAAAAATCTCCGTTCAAGATGGAGATAAAGAAGCAATGATCAATAGCTATTTAGAAGAAGTCAAGAGAAGTTTGCTTCTCAACATCACTCAATATGAAAAATCAGACCCTTCTATGAGAAGTGAAACAAGCAAAGACGCTACCGATGATATCCAAGAAGCTCAACCTGTTGAAGCAACTACGTCAGAAGATACTCTGAGAAAGGTGAAGGATTTCCTCCGAAAATTAAAGGAAAAAGACAAACTGTAAGGACATCTCTACAGTAAAAAGTCATCATCAACAATAGATACACTGTTGATCCACAATAGATACACTATTAAGGGGACATATGAGACCCAACATTACTGTACAAAGATTCTAAATGTTTTTTTCTTCTATAAATAAGTTTGTTTTTCATTTCATAAGGATAACCTTAGAAACCCTTCACTCTCTACTTTTCTCTCTCAATTGTAAAGCTCTCAATTTGTAAAGTTTGAGTTCACTGAATACTAAGCAGAAGTAAATAATGGGAACTCACCTCACATCCTACTCATATGAAGGCCTTAGGGAATCACCTCAAGCCTCATGTCATTTTATAGTCCTTTGGCTTAGATTCATTTTAGGTGAGCAAGCCTTTCAACCTAGAATCATTCTATGTGAGAAAACCTTTCACATCATGTTCATTATGTTTTCATGAGAATAGACTTTCAATCAATGCAACAACAAAAATATCATAGTCATTAACACTTCACTCTCAAAGTGTTCCTAAATCATTTACATATATTCTATAAAAACATGTGTAATCTCATACCTTCATAATATAGGTCATGTGGGTGAAGTTCTTCCACAACAATACCATATACAAGTCAACAAACATAAGCTTTACTCTCAAGCCCTACTAGTTATAACTCATCATATTAGCGTTACTCTAAAAGCCCTAACAATTATCATTCATGCCCTAATCTCAAAACATTCTAATCACATGCTTCATTCTTAAGCAATTCTAATCATGATTCATCATATGTACTTTAGTCTAATTTAGTTCATGTCTACAAGCTTTACTCGTAAGCAACCTATAATGTAATTCATCAATCCTAGAAGATGACATCTAAACCCTCAATTTCCCCTTTCATGGCATAAAGCCCAACTATATCAAATTCACCTTAGATTCATAGGTTAATCATGGACACATTTATAAACATAATAAAATAATGCAATTCCATCATAAACAACCATGAACAATCATAATTGACTCTATTGAAACCCTAGTTTGACTTGGGGGATTCTTCTTCTAAATTGGAGAAAACATGGGGCTCCATGGATGAAAGGATTCCATGGATAAATAAGTCACCATACCTTGATTACAAAGCCCACAAATCTTGGAAGATTGGAGACTTGGCTTGATGCTTCCTCTACTTTTTCTTCTTCCTAGAGAGAGAATATTTGAGAGAGAATTGGGATTTTTTGGTATCTTGAAGTAATGACTTACAATGAATTAATTTAGGGATCTAAAGCATTATATAGGTGGTCTAGATTAGGATAAAATGACACCACTTAATCCTAATTAAAACTGTAAAATCCCAAAGTACCCCTACACCTAACCGCCAAACTGCCCCATTTTGTCCCATCCACGAGACCACGCTGATGGGTCGTGGATTGACCCACGGTTCATGATGGTCAACCATGGTTTGGGTCCTACAGTTTGGAAACAAGGGCTTGGATCCACGGACCCCTACCACGAGGCATGGAACCATCCACGGGGTATGGGTCCAGTCGTGGTTACTGCCTTATGTAGTTTTTCTTGGGCAGTTTCTCTAGGGTGCTCATCCATGAGGTTTCCCACGGAGCGTGGCTCCAACCACGGGGTGTGGATGGCCCTCGTGGGTGACACCTTGATGCTCTAGCATGTTAAACCCTCTATTTAAGTTTGGGGTGTTACACTTGTAAGGTGTAGCATGCTTTGTGGTAGGAAGATTCAAGAATTCAACAAAAGCGCTACTAGAAATATTTGCCCAACTCCCACTATCAATGATCAAGGAACAAACATTATCCTTGAAAATGCACTTGGAATGGAAGAGGTTCTCACTTTGACTTGAATCATCCATGGCCTTCCTAATTATCTTTCACCTCACCACATATATGGGAACAATAAACCCTCCTTCTTGAGGCCAAGCTTCTTCAATAATGGCATGATCTTAATTGTAATGACCCAGAATGTCATTTTTGGAAATTTTCATAAAGTTATTATATTACTCCTCTCGATAGTTGCCCAGAGTAATTTCCTGATCAGTCTGTGAAGTTGGTTTGGAAATTTTGAACTATTTGCTTAACTATGGTTATTTATTTATGAGTAATTTTAAATAATTTATTTTAGTTGGCATTTAATGGGCCAAATTCATAATTTAATTATTAGCCTATATCACTTGACCCATGTGCAAGAATTAATTGGAGTAGAGAGGGTTTAGTAATATTTTTCTTTTTTCGTCGTTGCAATAAATTGCTTTTTTTTTTTGGCGGCCAACTCAAACTCTGAAGGAGAGGAAAACAAAAGAATAAGTGATGAGCGTTCAGGTAAAATTTTAATGAAAGATCTCGTCTTCGTAATTGTGTAATAAATTGATGGGTAGATTATATAATCTATTAGTATTATTGTTATTATTATATTAGTTGGATGGGGAAATTGAATTGCAAGAATTTTGTTGCTGCAACACATTGATTCTTAAGATTAAAGGACAAGAGTTAGTAGGTGTAATGATTGCATAATGATGAATAAGTGAGTGGAGGGGAGGAGTATTGTAAGGTGCATATCATGAGCTGCAATGCCATTATAAAATTTCTAGAAATTAATGTACGTTTTCAAAGGATTTTCTGAAAAAAATGAAGTAGTCTTCACACATTGTGTTATGTGGTTAAAGTTACTGGATATGTTACTTGACTTTGATTTAGGATTTTTCTTATAGTTATCACATTATGATTCAAGTTTTGAGATATTGAGATATGTTATTAAATATTAGGTGCATTATAGTTTATGAATATAATTAAATTCATGATATTGGAGGAATTGAGACATAACCCTAGACTTAAAATTTAAGAATATAAGAGTTGACATGATAATTGAAATCAAGATTAGGAACTTGATTAGAAAATTTGGGTGAATTTTTGGGTCTAGGCTAAACCTATAGTAATATGGGTGTTGTTAGTTTCGATATCGTATTGTGATTATTAATGTAAATAGATTGCATTTATTTGGAAGCCCAATGAAAGGAGAAGGCTAAAGTTCCAGAGCAATTGTTCTATTGTTTGAGGCAAATGGATTTTTAAACCTCTGTTAAGTGCATAGAATTGTGTATTTCCTTGTGGTATGTGTTGAGGAGTAATGGGACTTTGTGATAGGTTTACTTGTCCATATTGAGTAATTCTAATGATGAAAAATTGGTAATAAAAGGCTATGTGATCAATTATTGGTGTGTGATATGTTGAGAATGGTTTTGAAAGGCTTGTTGACTCACTGCTGATGTTGTATCACAATTGTGTTGTTGTGAATTGTGCAATGTTATGAAAATGGTCATTTCCTCATTATTTGTGTGAACATGTCATTTGCATTGTTCTGAGACATGATTGTGACAAGTGTTATGTGAATTGATAAAGAATAAGAAATTAAAGAGGATGTACCATTTTGAGGAATGTATCGCGCACCGTGACGAAAACTATATTTTGAGGGATGTGTCGCACGCTGCGACAGATACTATATATCGAGGGACTTGTCGTGGGTCGCGACGGATACTATTATCGAAGGTTGTCCCCCATGGGTCCCAGACTTTAAGACAACGGGTGTGTATCACTAGGTCAGACATGCATCACTATATTTGACATTGCATTTTATTGCATTGCACATCTTTATCATTGGTGAACACGATCTTGTGTGCTGTTGATGTTGTGAGTGCCTTTCTGTGGAACTTCTGATTGATGAATATTGAGTTTGTTGTTGAGGATATGTGATTGTAGGAGTGTTGTTGTTGAGCTGTAAGTTATGTAAATTGTGAATTGTTAGGTTGAGCTGGTTTTATGCAGGTTGTAGTTGTGGAGGGTCGGTTGGGGTGTAAGGAGTACCCGTATTCTATTCCCTTAGCTTGTGTTTAAAAGTTTACTTGTTGAGCACCGTATGATTTGGTACTCACCCCTTGCTTCTATATTTTTGTAGGTTACAAGCCCAGACCTGGACCTTTGTGATATTTTCTCTTCTCCTTGTATGAGGCTTCCTTTGGAGGCTTGTGAGGTAGTTGCTTGTCATTTTAACAGACCTTCTTTCTCCTTAATTATGATCTTGTTCTATTCTAGAAAAAATATCATTTGAGACTTGTATTTTCTTTCAACTTTGTTATAACACATTAAAGACTTGTACACGTGACAACCATGTTTTGGGGGTTTTATTAAGTTGACTTAGTTATCCGCGCTTATAATATTATGAGATTTCAATATGTCTTACTTCTCCATAGTTTGTGATATTTGGGGTTTAGGCTGACTTGTCTATCCGCGCTTATGATATTATAAGATTTCAATATGTCTTACTTCTCCATAGTTTGTGATATTTGGGGTTTAGGCTGACTTGTCTTGGTGGGATAAGACGAGTGCCATCACATCCACTTTTGGGTCGTGACAAAATAGTATCAAAGTGTTGACTTTAGTGAAATAATGTGAAGAGTATGTGGGGTATGACAAATTGACTATGGGTACGATCATAATGGAGACAAAACTGGTTTATTTTTGGTAGCTAAAAATTAAAGAGATGGAGTCAGATGAATGGAAATGTTTGATATAGGCACTATGGAATGAGTATCTTATGTTATTCGACCTTGGTTCCGTACATTTTTATGTGACCATCTATTTTGTTATGGACATGATTTGGAGTATGTTTCACTACATATGTCCACGTGTGTTTCTACATCTATGGGTGAATTCCTAGTGGTGGATCGAGTGTACCGATCCTGTGATTGTCTTCATAGTAGGGTGGCATTCTTTGATAAACTTGGTCATTTCAGTTATGACATATTTGGTGTTGTTTGGGATAGTTGAAGTATACCAATTGTTCTACATGCACAACTTTGCTTATGAGAATTTATAAGAGAAATACCATGAATACTTACAATTGTACGATAGTCTTAATATTCATCCAGTCGTCGAAGTCACGTCCTGGCTGTGTGTGATTGAATGTGTTGGGTCATTGGGTTTAATTCTATCATTCTTAAGAGTTGTCTACAATTACAATTATTGATCTAGCATTTTGACACTATTGTTAGAGGTTCTGTATACTTAGATGTACCACTTGTTGGGTGGTTACTTGATCTTGTTCTTCTTTGGGTTAGATAAGTTTGATTCTCCTTTGATAAGTACCCGATGTCTAAAGATAAGATTTTTATAACTTAAGTTCGTGAAAATATTGTGTTGTAAAAAGAAAATCTTGATAAGATTTGTGATGGTTTGTGCATTATGAATGTGTGGTGGTTGGCTCAAGTTCACTTCTGGTTGTAGCTGGTATCGATTCAAAATGTTATTATGTGATAAAAGATTCATCATGATGGTTGTATTATGGTCCAATAGGTTTCATTTTAGATTGGGTTCATGAGTTAGTCTGTGGCTGGATAATCACTCCTGATTTGTGGATCTGTCAAATTTTGATTCGAAAGCTCAGTTTTTAGTAGTTGATCTTGATGGAATAGTTTTAAGGATGAGCTCACTTGGAGATAAACATTGACTCTGGAAATTATACATCAAGCTTTTGGTAATGTCGGTTTCCTTCCTTCTTCTTTATGTTCGAGGACGAACATGGTTTTTAGTGGTGGATAATGTAATGACCCAGAAGGTCATTTTTGGAAATTTTCATAAAGTTACTATTTTACCCCTCTCAATAGTTGCTCCGAGTAATTTCTTGATCTGTCGGTGAAGTTGGGGTGGAAAGTTTGAACTATTTGTTTAACAATGATTATTAATTTATGAGTAATTTTAAATAATTTATTTTAGTTGGTGGTTAATGGACCAAATATACCATTTTTCGTTGCGGAACTGGTAGCTGGGGTAGCTAGGGGATTCATGGAAGTGGTAGTGTGGTAGGTGGTAGTGTGAAAAGTGAGTATTTTATTTTAAAGATTTTATTGTAGTATTTTTTTGCTAAGTGTCTTAATTTTGATATCCCTTTAATGTTAATTTTTGGTAGTGTGAAATTCATGGTAAAATGTAATAATATTTATTGTAATATTCTTCCGATAGTTGTTTTAATCTGAATATTTCTTTAATATTATTTATGATATATTCAAGATATAACATATCTTCGGTTCTTTGGTACATAGATAAATTTTTCTCTATTAATTGTTCTAATAGTTTTATATCTTCCATAGATTCTATCCAATATTATAAATATTCGTAATTCATTTTAATCTGAATTTATTTCTAATAAATCGTACCATTCTATTCTTTCGTAGTCTAAGTCATGTAAGTCTATTTCATACCATTGTTGGTTCAATATATCTTCTGGTTCGTTATTAAATATTTTTTCCCATATGATTCTTCTTAATTCAATTATTTTTATATCTTTAAGTATATATAATATTAAAGTTTCATAGTTTTTTATCATTTCATTATGAAGGTAAGTAGTCATGTTCTTTATTATGCAGATTTTTTATTTCAAATTATTCCTTCCTATCATATTCATAATTGATTAAATTCATATTAGATCATTATGAACTAGATTATTTTTATCATGTTTTCCTGTCACTACTAGCATCGTACTTTAGCGGATACTTTCTTCTTATCAGCGCCTCAACTTTGTTTACTCCCCTAAACGGCTTCCTCGCCTACCGGTTTCAACATTAGGATGGCATAGTATAGAAGTTTTCTCCCTGTTTCCAGTGTGCTAATAAACTAGAAATCATGATTCAAATAATTCTAATACATAATAACTAACATAAATTTATTCAATCATATATATGATATTCAGGAATATATGAAATTAGTTC
>NC_064285.1:46885070-46947361 GCF_019186545.1 Solanum stenotomum | reverse complement strand
TTGTACTTCCTTTTTTGCTTGTTGTTTTATTTTTTCAATTTCCGTTCTTCTATCTATTTCTTCATTTTCTTTTGTTATTCTTACCATAGCAGTTAAACTATCTTCTAGTTTTACCGTTTCTTTTTCTAACATTAAACTTATATTGTCACCTATTTTCTTATATCTTCTTCCTAGATTAGAAAATATTATCTTTATTTTTAATCCGTCATAATTTTCATATGTTTTTTCATCTATTGCATATTCTTCTTTATTCATTTATAAATTATGTTGTAGTTTATATTCTAAGCTATTTATTTGTATTTCTAGATATAAAATAGTCTTTCTTTGTGCTACTATAGATTTGTGACAAATTCCTGCGAATATATTATTGTTAAGTCTATTTTGCCTATGTTCTAATTCTTGTCGTTTTTCTATAATTATTTCATTAAGTTTTTGTCTATAGTCGCTATTCTTGTTATTCATTGTATTTTTAAGTATTGAATATATTTATATTCTATTTTAGATATATTATCTATTAATTGATTTAATTTTTCGTTATCAGTTTTTTTGATATTAAGTTGTTTATATTCCGGATATAATTTGTTTAATTTTCTTCTTATTTTTCTTAATTTTCTACTCGTATGTTTCTTACCGTGTTTCTTATTATATCACTTGACCCATGCGTGATAATAAATTGGAGTAAATAGGGTTTAATAATACTTTTCCTTTTTCCTCGTTGCAACAAATTGTTATTTCTTTGGTGGCAAACTCAAACTCAGAAGGAGAGGAAAATAAAAGAATAAGTGATGAGCGTTCAGGTAAAATTTTAATGAAAGATCACGTCTTCGTAATTGCTTAATAAATTGATGGGTAGATTATATAATCTATTAATATTATTTTTATTATTATATTAGTTGGATGGGGAAATTGAATTGCAAGAATGTTGTTGTTGCAATACATATTGATTCTTAAGATTAGGGGACAAGAGTTAGTGGGTGTAATGATTGCATAATGATGAATAAGTTATTGGAGGGGAGGAATATTGTAAGGTGCATATCAGGAGCAGCAATGCCATTATAAAATTTCTAGAAATTAATGTACGTTTTCGAAGGATTTTCTGAAAAAAATAAAGTAGTCTTCACACATTGTGTTATGTGGTTGAAGTTACTGGATATGTTACTTGACTTTGATTTAGGATTTTTCTTATAGTTATCACATTATGATTCAAGTTTTGAGATATTGAGATATGTTATTAAATATTAGGTGTATTATATTACATGAATATAATTAAATTCATGATTTGGAGGAATTGAGACATAACCCTAGGCTTAAAATTTAAAAATATGAGAGTTGACATGATAATTGAAATCAAGATTAAGAACTTGATTATAAATTTGGGTGAGTTTTTGGGTCTAGGAACGAAAGGGGAAGGCTAAAGTTCCGGAGCAATTGTTCGATTGTTTGAGGCAAGTGGATTTCTAAACCCTTGTTAAGTGAATAGAGTGTATTTCCTCGTGGTATGTGTTGGGGAGTAATGGACTTGGTGATGGGTTGACTTGTCCATATAGAATAATTCTAATGATGAAAAAGGGGTAATAAAAGGCTATGTGATTAATTGTTGGTGTGTGATGCGTGAGAATGGTTTTGAATGGCTTGTTGATCCATTGTTGATGTTGTATCACGATTGTGTTATTGTGAATTGTGCAATGTTATGAAAATGGTCATCTCCTCATTATTTGTATGAACATGTCATTTGTATTGTTATGAGATATGGTTGTGACAAGTGTTATGTGAATTTAGGAAAAAATAAGAAATTAAAGAGAATGTACCATTTCGAGGGACGTGTCACGGGCCGCGATGGATACTATATTTCGAGGGACGTGTCGCACACCGCAACGGATACTATATATCGACGGACATGTCGCGTGCCGCGACACATACTATTATCGAGGGTCGTGTTACACGCCGCGATGGATGTAAGGACATATATGTCCCTCATGGACCCGGACTTAGAGACAACGGGTGTGTATCACTATGTCAAACATGCATCACTGTACTTGAGATTGCATTTCATTGCATTGCACATCTTTATCATTGGTGAACATGATCTTGTGTGTTGTTTATCTTGTGAGTGCCTTTCTGTGGAACTTGTGATTGATGAATATTGAGTTTGTTGTTGAGGATATGTGATTGTTAGAGTGTTGTTGTTGAGTTGTAAGCTATGTAAATTGTGAACTGTTAGGTTGAGCTGGTTTTATGTAGGTTGTAGTTGTGGAGGTTTGGTTGGGGTGTAATGATTACCCGTATTCTCTTCCCTTAGCTTGTGTTTAGAAGTTTACTTACTAATTACCGTGTGATTTGGTACTCACTCCTTGCTTCTACAGTTTTGTAGGTTACTAGCCCGGACATTTGCGATATTTTCTCTTCTCCTTGTCTGAGGCTTCTTGTGGAGGTTTGTGAGGTAGTTTCTTGTCATTTCAGCGAACCTTCTTTCTCCTTAATTATGATCTTGTTTTATTCTAGAAATAATGTCATTTGAGACTTGTATTTTTTTTCAACTTTGTTATAACACATTAAAGACTTGTACACGTGACAACCAGGTTTTGGGAGTTTTATTAATTTGACTTAGTTATCCGTACTTATGATGTTGTGAGATTTCAATATGACTTACTTCTGCATAGTTTGTGATATTTGGGTTTTAGACTGACTTGTCTTGGTGGGATAAGACGAGTGCCATCACATCCATTTTTGGGTAATGACATTCATTTTCGGCGTACTCTAGCTTCAAGATCAAATTTCGGAACTCATCACAGTAAGCCACAACACTTATGCTTCCTTGCCTCAAGTTGTACAACTTAGCAAGTAGCTCTTGACTTAACCTCTCCGGCACATACGTGACTCTTATAAGGGCTTTCAATCCGGTCCATGGTGGAGGATGTCCATCTTGAACTACTAGATGATACCTCTTCATATACTCCTACCATGTAATATCATACCCTTCAAATTGAGCAATTGCAAAACAACTTTTTTTATCTCGGTCAAATCATTGACTTGCAAGATTCTTTCACAAAAAGACTCCCACTCGAGATAAGCATCGGGATTGCATTCCCCTTTGAAATATGGGAGACTAATCTTGATAGAGTTGATCCCAACATCTCGACCTCCATTTCCACCTTGGTCATGGTTATAGTAACCTCTTTGGGCTTCCCTTTGATATTGGTTACCATGTCCTTTTCTTAATTCTTGACCAACCCTTGATTGGCATAGGCTTCTCGTGGTTCTCCACCTTGAGGTTAGTCACCATATTGTTTTCCCCCAAGTGGTACCGAACCAAATCTACTTCCTCATCCTATATACCCTATTTGACCTCTTGGTTGATTTCTTGGAGCTTCGTTCCATGGCGCTTCTTCACCCTCACCTTTATATCTCCCTTGGTACCCATCATTCCTCTCCTCTATCACGGGAATTGGTTGGGTTTGTGGCATTTGGTAGGGTGGATTTTTGTTTAGTGGTGCTTGGTTTGGTGGAACTTCTTGATTGAATGGAGGTTGGAAAGGTCTATTTGGATTTTGGACATTGAACCCGAAACATATGTGTGTTTGGCTGAACGTTTGATGGAAGGTTCCGGGTGTGATAGTGGGAGAATTAGTGTGGTCGTGCCCACTTGTGGAAGCACGAAAAGTAGCTTGTGGTGTGGAGTTAGTAGAGTTAACTCGACCTTCCATATTGATCATTCTCTCATCTATCCTCGATACACTACCCTTCACAGTGGCCAGTTGCCCGTCTATGTTCCCCATCCTCTAACCCATATTAGTAATTGCCTCCGTTATGGATTCCAAAGTAATAACCCCGGTAGGTGGTTGGGTTTCACTTCCGGTTTCCATTATACCTAGCAATAAGACAACTCAACAAAATAACAAACAATGTTAGTGTTAGTAAAATGAACTCACAATCACTCGTGTTTACACACCTTTGATTGCCTCTTAAATTGGCGTGGCTAAAGTTGAAGATTTCTTATACTCGGTTGATCACAAAGTGTTAAATTCTACTCTTGGTCGGAATGGATTTTCATTTTTAAGAAAAGATGGATGACTCGATTAAAGCAAAACGGACTTGAATCAAGAAGTTAACTACGAAGTAAAAATGAATAAAAGCATGAAAAGAAATGGCACTAACAAAGAAGTGAATTCAAAAACCAATGATCAACAAGTAGATCAATTACGAGTTGAAAATCAATTTAAGAATCTTGAGAACGATTGAGAATCAAAGAAAAGAAACTAAGGAATTAGAACCTGAGATTAGGAGCATAAAATGAGTTTCTGATCGCCAAATGACCTGTTTTCTTGCCAAAGTTGAAGTTCAGCTCGCCAACTTGAAGTTTGGATTGCCGAAATTTACAGAAGCTTGAGGCAAGTTGGCGATTTGGGTAGCAGTTTGGCGGAGCGACGATTGGACTTGGCGAGCAAAGCTTAGCTCACTGAAAGTTCCAGTGTATACCAGCCAAGGCAAGGCAACTCGGCGACCACACTGCCAAAGGGCGAGGTGCCGAGTGGACTTTGGCAAGCCAAGTCGAGCTCGCCCAAAGTTCCAATACCTGCTCCTAAAGACCTCCGAATTTGTGCTCTTGTGGTCCCCCCCCCCAACCCTTTTTTTCCTTTAGTCCTTACCCCTTTTAGTAAATTCCCTTATGTACAAACACTTATCCACTTTCTCTTTCCTTCCTTTTATGATTAAACTCCTTCTTTTTGAAGATTTGAATAGCCCTCAAGAACACAAGAACAAGATGAAGACCCAAAAATTAACCCTCAATAATTTTTGCTCGAAATTTTATGAAAGTTGAGATACAAGCTCTCTTTGATATAGGAAACAAACCACAATACTTTTTAGCCTTCAATTCCTTGCCAATAATAAATGGTACGTTAAATGCACCATCTTGATTGATAATAGTGTTTCAATAATTGATAGTGCTATGATTGATAGTGGAGCCGATGTTAGTTGTATTCAAGAAGGTCTTGTACCTACTAAGTATTTTGAGAAAATAACTCATATGGTTAAATTTGCTTCTGGACATGCTTCAAATATAAAGTATAAATTACCTAATATTCATATTTGCCAAAATAAAGTCTGCATTCCACATTTCTTTTTCTTGGTTAAAAATCAATTATACCCTCCAATTATACTTGGAACTCCCTTTATAAATGCTATTTATCCATTTACTAGCACAACTGCTAAAGGATTTATGGCTACTTATGAAAATCGTAATATAATTTATACTTTTATCACTGATCCTATTTCTCGTGATATAAATGCTTTGATTAATATGAAACAAAGGCATGTTGATTCTTTGCAACTAGAATTGTTTAGTATAAATATATTTAATACTTTGAAATCAACCAAAGTACAGGAAAAAATGAAATTGATTTCTGAACAAATTGCTATTGATATTTATGTTGATCATCCTAGTGCTTTTTGGAATCAGAAAAAGCTTATCGTTAATCTTCCATACGAAGATGATTTTTCTGAAAATAATATTCCTACTAAATCTCGACCTTGTCAGATGGGTACGAACAGTCTCATACTGATTGGTAAATCTACTATTGAAATGCTCTAAAATCGTTAAGACTAAAGTATAAACAGCGCCTTCTCTATTTTTCACTAAAGCCATGCCTAAGATATCAACACCTTCACTTTCAGAAGTAGCATTTATCACAACAGCCTTTTGCTCAAGGCTCATATAATTATCCCACCAACCTCTGAGTTGGCCAGTAAAACCTGCAATAATTATTTTATAAATATTTCTATTTGTGTTTCTAACACTTTTACAAATAGTTGCATACATAAGCATTCTATGAACGAGAATGGTTAATTGTCTCTCAGTCAAACCGTCAAGATTCCATTCATAAATTTTAGACCTATTATAAGAGGTATTAGTTTGATTCCAGTCACGTTCCCCTAATAACACATCTTGATGAGTTGGTCTGGAATAATAATAGGTTTGCATACTTGGTTTCTGTGCAAACTTAGTACTACTATTCTTCTTGGGATAACCACGAAGTTTATTAAATTTTAAAGAAACATGATTTTTAAAATCAAAAGTATTTTTCATTTCATCCACAAAATTGTCTGACAAATCAATAAGGTACAAATCAATACCTTATAACGATGGCCGACTCCAAGGCCTATGAGAGAACTATACAAGTATTGCTATGTTAGTAAGCAAGAGATGGTAAACATGAGGTCATTACCCATGTCATGTGATGAGGAGTGTGAGGTGACTACCCTTAATCTATAACTCCTAAAGCAAGGCAAGGGGTGATTACCCATTAAACTTTATTGACGATCATGGAGACGAATACCTATGATCCTCATCAAATGATGTGAAGGAAAATACCTACATCATGTGATGTTGGACATGGAGGTGAATACCTATGATCTTTGTAAAATGATGTGGAGGCGATTACCTATATGATATCATGTAGGGCATGTAGGCGAATACCTACGATTCCCTAAAATGGTCATGGAGGTGAATACCTATGACTATGCAAGTAATGCAAGAGGCGAATGAATACCCATTAGCCTTTATAGTAGATATAGAGAGGTGAGTTCCCATGTCTTGAAAGTAAAGCAATAGTAATGAGAATTATGCTATGAGGAATGACTAATGTGTATTGTACCTTGAAAGGCCTTCCACAATGTGTATGACTAGGGGTGATTTCCCTTGTCTATGAAAGATAAGATAAAGATGAGAATAAAAGAAGATGAATATGAATGATGACCTAAAGTGGTTTGCTTAGTATGGTGAGATTTATGGGGTCTTATCCATGCATTGCACAAGCATGCCTTGCGGTTACTTATGAAGTGTTTTTCTTATATTATGTTTATCTTGGCACATTGATCATGCCTATGACAATGTTGTTGTCTCTTATGCTTATGACTTATGTTAATGTGTCTTGTGCTTATAGCCTCTGTGTTATGATGATGTCTCTTATGATTATGCTATATGTCTTATGTTGACTAACACCTATATTATGCTTATGCTGATGATTTATGATAGCCATCATATTTAGTACATTATTGTACTAACACATACTCTTACCTACATTCTTATCAAATGTTGTGTCTGGCGATATTGACTTCCATCCCCGTGGCTAGGTTCATAGTAGAGCAAGGAGTGAAGATTTGGTGAGTCCTCATATAATCGAGGATTTGACCACCTTTCCTTTTATGTCTTTCTTTTATGTTAGAACCATGGTATGGATTGTGACCCAAGACTATTAAAGTATTAGATGGGTTGCGACAATGTTAAAGACTTCTGCTTCATTCATGAGACCTTGATTTTATTTGAAAAATGTTTTAAATTTCCGCAATTTTCTATTATCGTATGTTATGATAGGCTAAGGGGCTTGTATGAGACCTCTCAGAGTCTTGTACGCCTTGTTACATCTAGGGGGTACCCCTGGGATGTGACAAACTTGGTTATTAGAGTACAAGGTTTAGAATAGTTCTAGGATTTCTCAAACCACGTCTAGTAGAGTCTTGTTCATAAGTGTGAAGCATGCCACATTTATGAATGAGAGGCTATTAGATGCTTAGGAAACTTCATTTCTTTATTCTCTAAGTCATGCCATAGAGTTTTACTCTATTAGGTCTTTTTCCTAATTTGTGCCCGATGGTTTTCAGGATATGACTACAAGAAGGGCTAACGCTAGAAGAAACGAGGAAGATAATGTGGCGCAAGAAGCCCCTCTCCAAGCTCCAATTGACCCTATAGGTGAGAATGTGACTAATGCAAAATTTAGGTTCGCTCTTCAAGTGTTGGCTCAAGCCATGGCTGCCCAAGTTGATAGAGAGGTGCTAGCCCCCGTGAAGCCAAATGTGGCTACGATGACATCAAGAGTGAGGGATTTTATAAGGATGAATCCTCCAGAATTTTATGGCTCCAAAGTTGAGGAAGATCCTCAAGGGTTTATAGATGTGATCTATAAGGTGCTTGATATTATTAGAGTGACTCTAGTAGAGAAGGCGGAGTTAGCTTCTTGCCAATTGAGGGATGTTGCTCAAGTGTTGTATGAACAATGGAAGGGAGAGAGACCGGTAGGAGCAGGTCCCATAGAGTGGGAATTGTTTAAATAAATGTTTCTTGATAGGTTCTTTCCTCTTGCGTTGAAGGAAGTAAAGGTAAAAGAGTTCATTAACCTTCGTGAATGAAGTATGGGTGTTAAGGAGTATTCTCTCAAGTTCATCCAACTCTCCAAGTATGCTCCATCTATGGTGGTAGACTCAAGGGCTAAGATGAGTAGGTTTATGTCGGGCGTGTCTGACATGGTAGAAAAAGAATGACGTACGGAAATGCTCCTCCATGATATGGATATCTCACGTCTTATGGTGTATGCTCAACAAATTGAGGAAAGGAAACTCAAGGAAGAATCTAGGAAGAAAAAGAGGTCTAGAATAGATGATGATGATCCCTCTCATGCAAGGTACAATGGACATGGTCGCCCTAAATATAGACAAAAGCTCCTCGAGCAAGGTTCCTCAAACACTCCTAAGTTCAACCAAGAAAGGGTGTCTAACCCTAAGCCTCAAGGAGATAGTAGCGGGGTTTTATTGCTAGGGTGTAGTAAGGGTGATACAAGGCATGCGGGTGAATGCCTAGCGGGTTCCAATGTATGTTTCGGTTATGGTGAGTTGGGCCACAAGATAAGGCATTTCCCTACAGTTGCTAGAAATGAAGGGGATAGTCGTCGTAGGTCTCAACCCTACCCTTCATCCGGTCCAATTGGTTTGGGTGTGAATGCTCCAAAGAAAAATAGGTTCAATGCTCTCCAAGATAGAGGTGAACAAGAGTGCCCTCTGAATGTTGCTACCGATATGTGTTTTATGCTTTATTAGATTCCAGTGTAGCTTTGTCTTATGTGACTTGATAGACTTGATATGCTAGACTTTGATGTTATCATTAGTATGAATGTGTTGCATTAGGATTATGTCTTAGTGATGATAGAACCCGACATAGTCATTATGAGTTTTGGGGTATGTTGAAAGATTTGATGAGTAGGGTGGTTAAGTAATGCCTAGATGTGGTAAGTGTATAGGCTCCTCTAAAGGGTAGTAGTGTAATTCACCATGGTTTAGAATAATATTGTGTGATAGATATGAAAGCTTAGTGATGACTTGCTCCGACCTTAGAATTGAAAGAAATAGTGCTTAGAAAGTTCGTATAGGCTTACTCCCAAGGGGAGATGATGTGCTTAGATAGTAAGGTCGTGAGTGTTCTAATGTTCATGATGTGGGTTTACTTGAAATTCTTACCTTAGAAAGATGTAATGAGTTTGGGAAGTTTAGTCCCCGTTTTGTAGGCCCATGTTAGATCTTGAGATGTGGGGGTAAGGGTGCTTATGAGCTAGGTTGCCTAATTAGTGGGCATCGGTGCATCCGGTTTCAATGTCTCTAGGTTAAAGAGGTGTGTTAGAGATCCGACATTCATAGATCCCTTAGGAGGGTGGGGGAGTTATGAGCTCCTCTTTATTTGCTCTTTGTATGAAGTCATGTGTGTTTTTGATGTTTTCATGATTTCCTTATGTTATGCGTGTTTATGAAAAACTTATGTTTTAAAAGAAAAGAAGTTTGCATGATTCATTTTTGCTCATGTGGTAGTGCATTTAGTATGAGTTGCCTATATACTTCATGAGATGAATTGATGAACATGTCCTAGCTTGGAGTTGAGAGAGTCCTCGTTGAATGTATATTATGTGTATAGATTGCATATAGGCTCCATGAGATTGTGTTGACCAAGCTTTTAGCATTGGAGATGGTAGTTCCACCTTGAATATGAGAAATATTAGAATTTCGTGCATTTAGGGTTGTTAGAAGTAGTTACTACCTTCCTTGTGATGCATCAAGCATATTTAGCTTAGAGTTGATGATTCCTCTTTGGTTGTGTGAATTTAGAGGTGTTGCATGCATGATGGGTTGCTAGTCTTGAGTTGTTGCCCTTAAGAAGTGCCTAGAACATCATTCGAGGACGAATGATCCCAAGGGAGGATATTGTAAAACCCCGAACTTAAATAGAGGGTTTAGCATGTTAGAGCATCAAGGTGTCTCCCACGAGGGACATCCACGCCCCGTGGTTGGACCCACGCTCCATGGGAAGCCTCATGGATGAGAACCCTAGAGAAACTGCCCAAGAAAACTGCCTAACGCAGCAACCACACTTGGACCCACACCCCGTGGATCGGTTCACGCCTCGTGGTAGGGGTACATGCATCCAAGCCTTTGTTGCCAACCTACAGTACCCAAACCATGGTTGACCAGCACGGACCATGGGTCCACCCACGGCTTATCAGCGTAGACTTGTGGATGGGACAAAATGGGGCAGTTGGGCAGTTAAGTGTAGGGGTACTTTGGGGGTTTTCCTGTTTTAATTAATATTAAGTGGTGTTGTTTTACCCTAATCTAGACCAACTATATAAGGCTTTGGACCCCTAAATTAAGTCATTCTAAGTCATCACTTCAAGATCCCAAAAGAAACCCAATTCTCTCTCTAGGAAGAAGAAGAAGAAGAAAAAGAGGAAACAAGCTAGGTCAAGCCAAGTCTCCAATCTTCCATGATTTGTGTGCTTTGTAATCAAGGTATGATGGCTTATTCATCCATGGAATCCTTTCATCCATGGAGCCTCATGTTTTCCCCAATTTAGAAGAAGAATTCCCCAAGTCAAATTAGGGTTTTGTTCTAATGTTATGGGTCATGATCCAATAGAGTGGATTATGATTGTTTGTGGTTGTTAATGATGTAATTGCAATATTTTAGTATGATTATACATATGTCCATGATTAACCTATGAATCTAAGGTGAATTTGATATAGTTGAGTTTTATGCCATGAAAGGGGAAATTAATGGTTTAGATGTGATCTTCTTGGATTGATGAACTACATTATATGTTGCTTGAGATAGAAGCAAATAAATATGAATTTCTTAAGAGTAAATCTTGTAGACATGAATTGAATTAGACTAAAGTACATATGATGAATCATGATTAGAATTTCTTAAGAATGAAGCATGTGATTAGAAAGTCTTGAGATTAGGGCATGAATGATAAATGATAATTGTTAGGGCTTTTAGAGTAAAGATAATATGATGAGTTATAACAGTAGGGCTTGAGAGTAAAGCTTTTGTTTGTTGACTTGTATATGGTATTGTTGTGGAATAATTTCACCCACATGACTTATATTATGAAGGTATGAGATTAGGCATGTTCTTATAGAATCTATGTAAATGATTTAGGAACACTTTGAGAGTGAAGTGTTAATGACTATGATATTGTTGTTGTTGTGTTGATTGAAAGGCTATTTTCATGAAAACATAATAAACATGATGTGAAAGGTTTTCTCACATAGAATGATTCTAGGTTGAAAGGCTTGCTAACCTAAAATGAATCAAAGTCAAAGGACTATAAAATGACATGAGGTTTGAGGGGATTCCCCAAGGCCTTCATATGAGTAGGATGTGAGGTGAGTTCCCATATTCCAAAGTTAGTAAACAAGAGATGGTAAACATGATGTTTTTACCCATGTCATGTTATGAGGAGTGTGAGGTGACTATCCTTAATCTATAACTCCTAAAGCAAGGAAAGTGGTGATTACCCATTAGCCTTTATTAACGATCATGGAGGTTTATACCTATGATCCTTATGAAATGATGTGGAGGCGAATACCTACTTCATGTGATGTAAGACATGGAGGCGAATACCTACGATCCTTGTAAAATGATGTGGAGGTGATTACCTATATCGTATCATGTAGGGCATGGAGGCGAATACCTAAGATTCCCTAAAATGGTCATGGAGGCGAATACCTATGACTATACAAGTAATGCAAGAGGTGAATGAATACCCATTAGCCTTTATAGTAGATATAGAGAGGTGAGTTCCCATGTCTTGAAAGTAAAGCAATAGTAATGAGAATTATGCTATGAGGAATGACTAATGTGTATTGTACCTTGAAAGGCCTTCCACAATGTGTATGACTAGGGGTGTTTTCCCTTGTCGATGAAGGATAAGCTAAAGATGAGAATAAAAGAAGATGAATATGAATGATGACCTAAATTGGTTTGCTTAGTATGGTGAGATTTATGGGGTCTTATCCATGCATTGCACAAGCATGCCTTGCGGTTACTTATGAAGTGTCTTTCTTATATTATGTTTATCTAGACACATTGATCATGCCTATGACAATGTTGTTATCTCTTATACTTATGACCTATGTTAATGTCTCTTATGCATATAGCCTATGTCTTATGATGACGACTCTTATGATTAATATATATGTCTTATGTTGACTAACGCCTATATTATGCTTATGTTGATGATTTATGCTAGCCATCATGTTTAGTACATTATTGTACTAACTCATACTCTTGCCTACATTCTTATCAAATGTAGGGTCCGACGATATTGACTTCCATACCCGTGGCTAGGTTCATAGTAGAGCAAGGAGTTAAGATTTGGTGAGTCCTCATAGCATCGAGGATTTGACCACCTTTCCTTTTATGTCTTTCTTTTATGTTAGAACTATTGTATGGGTTGTGACCCAAGACTATTCAAGTATTAGATGGTTTGAGACAATGTTAAAGACTTCCGCTTCGTTTCATGAGACTTTGATTGTATTGGAAAAATGTCTGAAATTTCTGCACTTTTCTATCATCTTATTCTATGATATGTTAATGGGATTGTATGAGACTTCTCAAAGTCTTGTACGCCTTGTTAAATCTAGGGGGTACCCCTGGATCATGACAACAAGCTTCAATGGTTGAGTGAGTGTGGAAAATTGAGGGTTCATAGACAAGTGTTGATCAAGCTCAAAATTGGGAAGTACCAATATGAGGTTCTTTGTGATGTAGTCCCAATGTGATCTTGTTATGTGCTACTCGGGAGACCTTGTCAATATGATCGTTTAATCAAACATGAAAGGAGGACCAACAAATATTTACTTGTGTTGGATGATCATAAATATGTTCTTTTTCCTATGTCACCCTCTCAAGTCAATAAAGTGTATCAAAAGATGAATGAGTTGAGGGAAAAGAGGAGGAGTGAGGAGGAACATATGGCAGCCGAGGGAAATGAAGAAGAAGAAACGAGGAAGTTGAGGGGAAAGGCCCAAGTATTGTTGGCTAACTAAAAGGAGATAAGGGAGGAAGTTGAAGCCAAAAGTTCTTTGATCCTTATCACAAATAGGGATCATATGTTGCAAATTAACCAAACTCACTCTTCTCCTCCCCATTCTATTCCCTTCTTTTGAAGTATTATGAGGATGTCTTCCCAAAGAAACTTCCAAATGGATTACCCCTCTTTAGGGAACTGAGCATTAAATTGATTTTGTGCCAGGCACCCAATTGCCAAACAAGCCGATTTATGGAAGTAATCCGGAGGACACCAAGGAGCTATAAAGGCAAGTTGAGGAAATCCACAACAAGGGTTATGTGAGAGAAAGCATGAGTCCTTGTGCCGTGCCGGTTCTATTTGTTCTAAAGAAAGATGGAACATGGTGCATGTGTGTTGATTGTCGGGCCATCAACAAAATTACGGTAAACTATCGTCATCCTATCCCTAGGTTAGATGATATTCTTGATGAGTTTAATGGTTCTTGTGTGTTTTCAAAGATTGATCTTAGGAGTGGTTATCATCAAATCCGGATTAACCCCGGTGATGAATGGAAAACTGTATTCAAGACCAAGTTTGGTCTATATGAATTGTTATTGATGCCTTTCAGTCTAACTAATGCTCCTAATACTTTTATGCGTCTCATGAATCATGTGATGAAGCCTTTTACAGGGAAGTTTGTGGCTGTCTATTTTAATGATTTCTTGATTTATATCAAGACCATGCATACTCATGTTGAGCATTTGAGATGTGTGTTTGATGTGCCTAGGAAGGAACAACTTTATGCTAATCTTGATAAATGTTCATTTTATGTTAATGAAGGTGTTTATTTAGGCTTTGTTGTGAGTTCAAGAGGGGTTGAGGTTGATGACTCTACGATAGACGCTATTAAGAATTGGCCAATTTCAAAATCCATAAGCGATGTTAGAAGCTTTCATGTGTTTGCTAGTTTTTATAGGCGGTTTGTCAAGGGTTTTAGTACCATAGCTACTCCATTGACCGAGGTAATCCAAAAGAATAAACCTTTTAAGTGGGGAGAGGAGCAAGCCAAAGCTTTTGAGGCTTTAAAATCAATACTTAGCTCCACTCCTTTGTTGCAATTACCCAATTTTAATGAAATGTTTGAGGTGGAATATGATGCTAGTAAAGTAGGCATTGGAGCCGTCTTAATGCAAGACCGAAAGGCCATTGCTTATTTTAGTGAAAAGCTTAAAGGTTCAACTTTAAACTATTCCACTTATGATCTTGAATTGTATGCTTTGATTAGAGCCTTGGGTAATTGGCAACACTACTTGTGGCCCAAAGAATTTTCATTAGGACTGGCCATGAGTCCCTAAAGCAAATTCGGGCCCAAGGAAAGTTGAATAAAAGGCACACCAAGTGGATTGAATTCCTTGAAACTTTCCCTTATGTAATTCAATACAAAAAGGGGAAGGAAAATGTGGTGGCCGATGCCTTGTCTAGGAAACATGTGTTGGTAAATACTTTGTCTTCTAAATTGATTGGCTTTGAATGTTTGAAGATAATGTATCCGAAGGATCCCGTGGTTGCTCAAATCTTCAAAAATTGTGAGGAATGGGAGAGGAAAAGGTGGATTAGGGATACATATTCTACTCCCTACTCTAAGTTTGATGGTTATTGTTCAAAGGCAAGAGACTATGTATGCCTATAAGCTCTTGGAAATATTTATTTGTGAGGGAGGCACACAATGAGGGATTAACGGGACATTTTGGTGTTGATACAACAAGGGAAATTCTTGAGGAACAATTCTATTAGCCTAAAATGAACAAGGATGTTGCTCAAATTTGTGGCCAATGTATTGAATGTTGAAGTTCTAAGTCACGCCTCCCCCCTATGGGTTTTACACTCCACTCCCACCCCTCAATGACCTTTGCTTGATATTTCAATGGATTTTGTTTTAGAATTGCCAAGGACAAAAAGAGGTAGAGATAACATCTTTGTTGTTGTTGATCGATTTTCAAAGATGGCTTATTTTATTCCATGTCATAAATGTGATGATGTTTCCAATGTGGCATCTTTGTCTGTTGAAAATGTTGTTAAATTTCATGGAATTCCTCAAACCATCGTAAGTGATAGGGATCCAAAATTCCTTAGTCACTTCTGGAAGAAATTGTGGGGTAGACTTAGTACCAAGTTGTTGTTCTCAACTTCTTGTCACCCACAAACTGATGGCCAAACTGAAGTTGTGAATAGGACCTTGGGTTCTATGCTTCGTGCCATAGTGCATGGAAAGTTGGCCTCGTGGGAGGAACATTTGCCGTTAGTTAAGTTTTCTTACCATCGAGTTATTCATAGAACTATTGGCATGACTCCATTTGAAGTGGTATATGGTTTTAATCCCCTAACACCTTTAGATCTCACTCCTCTTTCTCAAGATTTTGTATTAAACTTAGATGGGAGCAAGAGAGCCGAAGCCATGAAGAAGCTTCATGAAAAGGTGTGGCTTCACCTGGAACACCCTAGATTCAAAATTAGGCAAATAACAGTTGTTAAGGAATTACAGGTGCCATTCACGAGGGCCAACCACAGCCCGTGGGTTGACCTACGGACTGTAGGTAAGGCCGTGGATAGCAACCTAAAAATATTGGTCCAGGCATGGTCCACGAAGGGACCCACAGATCGTAGATTCATCGACGCCCCGTGGTCCAGCCTCCGGGCCACCAAGATGGACCATAGGTCCATCGAAGGTCTGTCGGTCATGGTTTTGTGGTTCATGAGCTGGTAATTATTTTAGGGGTGTATGGGTCTTTTTCGGTTTTAATTAGATTGAAGTGGTGTGGTTTTTCCTACACCTAGACCACCTTTATAAGTAATTTTTAACCCCAAAAATCTCCCTAACTAAGTCATTCTCTCAAATCCCAAAAGAATTTCCAAAACTCCTCTCTAATATTCTCTCTCTAGAAGGAAGAAGAAGAAGGAATAAGAGAAAGTTAGGTCAAGTTCAAGTCTCCAATATTCAAGCTTTTGGTAGCCTTTGTGACTAAGTTATGATGGCTTTCATCCATGGTATGCTTCCTCCCATGGAGTCCCCTAGAATCCCACAATTTGAAGAATAATTTCCCCAATTCTAGTTAGGGTTTCTTCCATTGTTGTGGGTTATGATGAATGTTGATCCAATTGAGTGGATGATGATTGTTTATGATTGAATTGATAGAGTTGCATGTAGTTAGGATAAAATTACATGTACCCATGCCTATCCTATGATTTTAGGGTTGAATTGACATGTTGGGTTTGATGCCATGTGAGGGAAACTCTATGGGTTAGATATCTCCCTATAGGATTGATGATTTATGACTAGGATTGTTTTAGATTGAAGAATATATGATGAATATGATGTTAATTGCTTGAGATTAAAGCATAGATGATGATCATGAGATGTAGTGCTTTGAGAGTCAAGCCTAGACTATGAATTGTTGAATGATTGATGTTATGAAGTGGAAGGGATACTTCCCATGGTGAATTGGTAAGCATAATTGAATGAATGTAAAAGGTTTACTCACCTGAATGATTCTAGATTGAAAGGATTGCTAATCTAAAATGAATCTATACTAAAATGCTCAATGAATGATGAGGCTAGAGGCGATTACCCTTGGCCTCCAGATGTAAGGATATAAGGTGATTTCCCATACTTCTTAGACTTGAACAAGAGGTGAGTCCCCACGTTTTTACTATAATGAATGGACATGGAGGCGAGTACCCATACTCCTTATGAAATGATGTGAGGCGAGTACCCGCATCATATAATGAGGCTGTGGATGCGAGTACCCGCAATCTAAAGGTAAGTAAGGTAAGATGCGAATACCCATTAGCCTTTACGCTAGGCATTTAGGCGAATCCCTATGTCATAAAATGTAAGTATGAAAGATGTGATTATGTTATGAAGTTGATTGACTTGGAGTGTTGCCAGATCTGCCTTCCATGATGTGATCTTGACTAGAGGCGGGTGACCTAAGTCTTGGCTAAGGATAAGTGAGGTTATTTAAGGAAGTATCACTTTGTAACACCCGAAAACTAGTAGGCTAAACTAGAGCCTTATGTGAAGGTTTTAGAGCTTAACGTGAGGGTTAGAAATGTAAATTTAATCTTTCATACTTAGAATGAAGGATTTAGGGTCAAAACGTCAAGGTACGACTCCCCAAGTACCAACCAAGGGTCCTTGAGAAGGACCCAAATCTACCGAAAAATTGTCCACCAATAATTAGGGACTCACGGCCCGTGGGGTGACCCACGCCCCATGGGTGAGGGGTCGTGGGTCAAGGGCATAAGAACAGGTTCATGTACCTCCATCCACGGATGACCAGCATGGACCGTGGGTGGACCCATGGCCCGTGGGGGTGGTCTCGTGGGTTGGGGGCAGTGATGGTTTAAGTCGGTTAAAGTTGTAGCTTAGGGAAATTTCTAGAATTAAAAAGTTACTAAGTGGTGTCATTTTAATAGTACTTAGACCACCTATATAAATCTAGAAGACCCTTAATTAAGTGATCCCAAATCATTATTTTCAATTCAACCAAAGAACCAAATACCCTCCAAGAAATTCTCTCTCTAAAAAACTCAAGAAGAAGAAGAAGAGAACCAAGCTAGGTCAAATTCCTCCATTGTTGCAAGATTTGTAAGGGGTTTATAATCAAGGTATGATAGCTTATTCATCAATAGATTCTTCCATCTATGGTGCCCCCTAGATTTCCCCTAATTGTGAAGTTGTACCCCAATTTTAGCTAAGGTTTCTTCCTACATTGTGGGTTAAGTTGAGTATGAATCCAATTGAGTGGATATTACTTTTTAATGATTGATTTAGTATTCAATCAAGGTATTATGATGATTTTATATGTTTTCCATGGCTAACCCTAGTTTAATTAATGAAAGTGTAGTAATGTGGGTTTATGCCTTATGAAGGGAAATTGAGGATTTAGAGATAATCTTCTAGAATTAGTGACCTGTATAGTAATTGTTCATGAATACAAGCAAGTAGACATCAATTGAACTATATTTTAGTATATGTGATGGATCATGACTAGTAGTAAAGCTTGAGATTGAACCTTTATGATGATTTATGACTAGAATTGCTTAAAAATGAAGTATGTGATTAGAATGCCTTGAAATGTAGGTATATATGATGATTGTAAGAAGTAAAGTTTAGAGAGTAAGGCTTGTAGTCATGAAGGTAGAATTCTAGGGCTTTGAGAGTAAAGCTAATATGTTGAATTATGCCTGTAGTGCCTTTGATAGTGAAGCATATATGAGAATGGTAGACTAGTAGCTATCATTGTTGTGGAAGGACTATACCCATCTAATGTACCTCATGAATGTTTGAATGTATGAAGTGATAGAATCATTTGAGTTTTGATGATATCCATGTCTAATGTTGAATTCTAGATATAATATTATGCATGAATATGATATGATATGAAAGGTTCTCTCACATAGAAAGATTCTAGGTTGAAAGGCTTGCTCACCTAAAATGAATTTATGTCCAAGGACTATGAAATGTGATGAGGCTTGTGGTGATTCCCCCAAAAGACCTTTGTAAGAGAGGGATGTGAGGTAACTTCCCTTATCCTTAAATAGATAATCATGAGGAGATTACCCATGACATGATATGAGAAGTGTGTGGTGACTACCCTTAATAAATAACTTCTATAGTAAGGCAAGAGGTGAATACCCACTAGCCTTTATGGTGATCAAGGAGGCGAATACCTATGATCCTTATGTAATGATTTGTAGGCGAATACTTATATCATATACTGGTGGAACATGGAGGCGAATACTTATATCATATACTGGTGGAACATGGAGGCGAATACTTATATCATATACTGGTGGAGCATGGAGGCGAATACCTATGTTTCCCTAAAACTGTTATCGTGGTAAATACCTATGACTATACATGTAAGGTAAGAGGTGAATACCCATTTGGCCTTTATGATAAACATAGAGAGGTGAATACCTATTGACCCTTATGATAGACATAGAGAGGTGAGTTGCCATGTCTTAAACATAAGTAAAGAGTAATATGAGCAAGACTAGTTTGGATTGTAGCTTGAGATGCCCTTCCAATACATGCATGACTAGAGGTGATTCCCCTTGTCTATGAGAATAAGAGATGATACATATGAATAAAGAGCCTAAAGCATCTAGCTTAGCATGGGTAGGATTATGGGGTCTTATTCATGCATTGCACAAGCTTGCCTTGAGGTGACTCATGAAGACTTTCTCTTATATATGTTGTATGCTTAGCTTGGATTGTTGCTATAGTTGCATTCCTTGATATGTTTGACTAAAGGTGAAGGTTCCCTTGTCTATGAGAATCATGCTAAGGATGAGATCCTAAGATGGTAAGTATGATTATGATGACCTAAAATTGGTACTTAGTGTGGATCGGATTATGGGGTCTTATTCATGCATTGCACAAGTATGCTTTGAGGTTACTTGTGAAGTAGTTCTCTTATGTTATGAAGATCTAAGGATTTACTATGCTTATGAGCATGATGTATTTCCTTTATGTTATGGATTATGCCTTATGATGACTAATGCTTATATTATGCTTATATTGGAGATTATGTTTATGACTATGTTCTTATGTTTATGGAATATATCTTGTGATTGACTAAGTCTTACGTTATGCTCTTATGATGTTATGCGAGCAATCACATTTAGTACTTTTGTACTAACGCATACTCTTGCCTACATTCTCATCAAATGTAGGGTTCGACGATTTTGAGTTCCATTATTGAGGATAGGTTTCTAGAAGAGCAAGGAGTTGAAGACTTGGTGAGTCCTCATAGCATCGAGGACAAAGCCACTATTTCCTTTATGTCTTTATTTTCATGTTTTGAGACCATTCTATGGACTGTGTCCTAAGAGTATTCAAAGTTGTTTAGATGGTTTGAGACAAGTGTAGTATGACTTCCACTTTGCTTTTATAAATACTTGATTGTATGGGAAAAAGTTTTAAAATTTACGCACTTTTCTATTATCTTATGTTATGATATGCTAAGGGTTTGTATGAGACCCCTTCGGGTTCAAGTACGCCATATTACATCTAGGGTGTACCCCTGGGTTGTGACACCCTCTTTCATTATGATGCTTATTATGTATTGATTATGATTATGACTTATGTTTTATGTTGACTAATTCTTATGATTATGTTGTTTATGCTAGCCATCATATTTTGTACTTCATTCTACTAACACACTCTTTCCTACATTCTTATCAAATGTAGGGTCCGGCGCTCCCGATTCACACACTTGTGGCTAGGTTCTTAGTGATCAAGGAAGTGAAGCTTTGGTGAGTCCTCATTGTATTCGAGGATTGGATCACCCTTTTTCTTTTATGTCTTTCTTTTATTGTTGGACTATTGTATGGGCTGCGTCCCAAGATTTTATTCTCTTATGTTAGATGGTTTGAGACAATGTTATTAGACTTCTGCTCATTTTATAAAAGACTTTGATTGTATTGGAGATTTTTAAATTCCCGCACCTTTTCTATTACTTTATGTTATGATATGCTAAGTGGCTTGTATGAGGCCTCTCGAGGTCTTATAGGCGTTGTTACATCTAGGGGGTACTCTAGGTCGTTACAAACTTGGTAATTAGAGCACATGGTTCTAGGATGTCTTAAACCACGTCTAGTAGATTCTTGTTCATAAGTGTGAAGCGCGCCACATTTATGAATGAAAGGCTATTAGATGTTTAGGAAACTTAACTTCTTCACTTCTCTAAGTCGTGCCTTGGAGTTTAAACTCTATAAGTCTTTCTCCTAATCCGTGCCTGATGGTTTTCAGGATGTGAATACTAGAAGGGCTAATGCTAGATTGTTGGAGGAAGGCAATGTTGAGCAATAGGTTCCTCCCCAAGATCCTCCTCAAGCTTTGATTGAACCATTGAATGAGAATGTGACTAATGCGGAGTTTAGGTCAGCATTTCATGTTTTGGCTCAAGATGTGACAGCTCAAGACAATAGAGAGATGGTTGCTCATGTGAACCCAAATGTGGGTACGACGACATCAAGAGTGAGGGATTTTATGAGAATGAACCCTCTGGAATTTTATGGCTCCAAAGTTAAGGAAGACCCTTAACAGTTTATCTACGAGGTCTACAAGATACTTTCTATTATGGGAGTGACTTCGGATGAGAAGACATAATTGGCCGCTTACCAACTCAAAAGGGTTGCTCAGATTTGGTTTAATCAGTGGAAAAAGGAAAGGCCGGTGGAAGCGGATCCCATAGAATGGGAGAGGTTCAAAAGTGCTTTTCTTGATAGATTCTTCCCTTTTGAGATGAGAGAGGCCAAGGTGAGTGTAAGGGAATACGCTTGGAGGTTCACTCAACTATCCAAGTATTCTTCTTCTATTGTGGCGGATCTTAGGGCCAATATGAGTAAGTTTGTATCGAGTGTATCCGACGTGGTAGTCAAGGAGTGCCGCACCGCTATGCTTGTCCATGACATGTACATCTCTCACCTTATGGTGCACACCCAACAAATTGAGGAAGAAAAGCTCAAGGGAAGATATAGAGAGGTAAAGAGGGCTAGAGTGGATGATGGCAACTATTCACATGCTAGGTCCGGTGGACGGGGTCGTCCAAGGTTCTGTCAAAAGTTCTCTGGGAAAGGTTATACAAGTGCTCCTCCGAGGCCAAGGAATGAGAGGGTATCTAACCCAAAACCGAAAAGAGATGGTAATATGCCTCCAATGCCTACTTGTGATAAATGTGGGAGAATCATAAAAGGGAAATGTCTAGTGGGCTCTAATGCTTGTTTCGGGTGTGGTAGATTGATAATAAAATAAGGGATTTCTTTTCGGTTACTAGAAATGAGGAAGACACTCGTCGTAGGGCTCAACTCTACCATTCATCCGATCCAAGTGGCTCGGGTGGGAATACTCCTAAACAAAACCGTTTCTACGCTCTCCAAACTAAAGGTAACCAAGAGGGCTCCCCGGATGTGGTGACGGGTATGTTAAAAGTATTTTATTTTGATGTTTATGCTTTGGTTGATCCGGGTGCTACTTTGTCCTTTGTGAATCCTTTAGTGGCTACGAGATTTGATATGCTTCCTGATTTATTATTGGAACCTTTTTTCTGTTTCTACCCCCAATGGTGATTTTTTGGTGGCTAAGAGAGTCTACAGGAGATGTCCCATTTCCTTATCCCATAGAGTCACTCTAATAGATTTTATGGAACTGGATATGATAGACTTCAATGTGATTTTGGGCATGGATTGGTTGCGTTCTTATTATGATTCTATTGATTGTAGAACTAGAGTGGTCATATTTAAGTTTCCAAATGACCCTATCCTTGAGTGGAAGGGGTGAGTTCTATGTTAAGAGGTCAAATTGTTTCTTACCTTAAAGCTAGGAAAATGATTTCTAAGGGTTGTATCTATCATATAGTGAGGGTGAGGGATGTGGAGTCCAAAACCCCAACTCTTAAGTCGGTCCCCATGGGAAAAGAGTTTTTGGAAGTATTTCTCGATGACTTACCCGGTATTCCTCTCGTAAGGGAAGTAGACTTTGGAATTGACCTTATCTCGGATACACAACCTATTTCTATTCTTCCTTAAAGAATAGCTCCGATGGACCTTAAGGAGTTGAAGGATCAATTGAGGGATTTATTGGGTAAGGGTTTCATCTGACCTAATATTTCCTCATGGGGTGCTCCGGTGTTGTTTGTTAGGAAGAAGGATGGTTCACTCCATCTGTGTATTGATTATCGACAATTGAATAAGGTGACCATTAAGAGCAAGTATCCTCTTCCAAGAATTAATGATTTATTTGATCAACTTCAAGGGCCAAGTTATTTCTCTAAAATTGATCTCTGATCGGGTTATCACCAATTGAGGGTGAAAGAGGAAGATATTCTTAAGACGACCTTTAGAACCCGATACGACCATTATGAGTTTTTAGTGATGTCCTTTGGTTTGACTAATGCTCTGGCGACCTTCATGGACTTGATGAATATGGTATTTAGAAAATACCTTGATATGTTTGTGATTATATTTATCGATGATATTTTGATCTATTTGAGGTGTGGGAATGAGCATATTGATCATCTGAGGATTGTATTGCAAATTCTCAAGGACCAGCAACTCTTTGCAAAGTTTAGCAAATGTGAATTTTGGTTGAGGTCCGTGGCTTTCTTAGGCCATATAGTTTCAAGCAAGGGTATTGAGGTAGATCCAAAGAAGACGGATGCGGTCAAGAGTTGGCCTAGACCTCTATCACCGACATATATTAGAAGTTTCTTGGGTTTGGATAGTTATAGAAGATTTGTTGAGCAGTTTCTACGATTGCCTCTCTATTGACTACTCTGACTCAAAAGAAGGCCAAGTTTATATGGTTGGATACTTGTGAGAAAAGTTTCCAAGAGTTGAAAGATAGACTTACTTCCGCTCCGGTGTTGACTTTACCGGAAGGTATAAATGGCTTTGTGGTGTATTGTGACGCCTCTAGAGTTGGGTTGGGATGTGTGCTTATGAAAAATGGTAAGGTGATTGCCTATGCTTCACGGTAACTAAAGGTTCATGAGAAAAACTATCCTACCCACAACCTTGAATTAGTGGCGGTGGTATTCGCCTTAAAGATTTGGAGGCATTATTTGTATGGGGTCCATGTTGATGCTTTTACTGACCATAAAGGTTTTCAATATGTGTTTACCCAAAAAGATCTAAATTTTCTCCAAAGAAGGTGGCTTGAATTATTGAAAGATTATGATATGAGTGTTCTCTATTACCCCAATAAAGTTAATGTAGTAGCGGATTCCCTTAGTCGATTATCAATGGGTAGTGTTACACATGTTGATAATGAGAAGAAAGAGTTGGTTCGAGATATTCAGAGGTTGGCCCGATATGGAGTTCAACTAGTGGATTCCACCAAGGGTGGTATTATTGTCCATAATGGTTCCGAATCATCTTTTGTGGCTGATGTTAAAGCAAAGCAATTACTTGATCCAACCTTAGTAGAATTTAAAGAGGCGGTATGAAAGAAATCCGTAGAGGCTTTCTCCCAAGGGGGAGATGGTGTCCTAAGGTATCAAGGTCGGTTATGTGTTCCAAATATTAATGACTTTGAGGGAACATATTTTATCTGAAGCCCATAGTTCTCAGTATTCTATTCACCTGAGAGCCACCAAAATGTACCGTGATTTATGGGAGATCTATTGGTTGAATGGGATGAAGAAGGATGTTGCGAATTATGTGGCCAAGTGTCCAAATTGCCAACAAGTGAAGGTTGAGCATAAAAAATTGGGATATTTATCCCAAGACATTGGTATTCCTACTTGGAAGTGGGAAGATATGAATATGGACTTCATATTAGGGTTTTCATAAATTCGGCGACAATATGATTCGATTTGGGTTATAGTTGACCGAATGACAAAGTCAAACCATTTCATATCCGTCAAGGTTTCATACTCGGTGCAAGACTACACTATGTTGTATTTGAGTGAGATGGTGATATTGCATGGAGTACCCTTGTCCATTATCTCCGATAGAGGTACTCAGTTTACTTCTCAGTTTTGGAAGTAATTCCAAAGGGGTCTTGGCACTAAAGTTAAGATTAGTATGGCTTTTCACCCACAAACCGATGGGCAAGCATAAAGAACAATCCAAACATTGGAAGACATGTTGATAGCTTGTGTGATTGATTTTAAGGGTAATTGGGATGATCTCTTTTCATTGATTGAGTTTGCCTATAAAAATAGTTACCATTCTATTATTGGTATGGCTCCGTTTGAGGCCTTTTTATGGTAGGAGGTGTAGATCTCCTATAGGTTGGTTTGAGGTGGGTGAGGTTGCTTCGATAGGACCCGAGTTAGTACATGAGGTTATTGAGAAAGTTCAACTCATAAGAGAGAGGTTGAGAACGGCCCAAAGTCGACAAAAGTCTTATGTGGATGTTAGAAGGAGAGACCTTGAATTTGATGTGCTTGATTAGGTTTACTTGAAAATCTCACCCATGAAGGGTGTAATGAGGTTTGGGAAGAAAGGGAAGCTTAGTCCCCATTTTGTAGGCCCATATCAAATCTTGAGGCATGTTGGTAAGGTTGCATATGAGCTTGATTTACCAAATGAGTTGGCATCGGTGCATCCGGTTTTTTATGTCTTTATGTTGAAAAAGTGTGTTGGAGATTCGACATCCATAGTTCCTCTAGAAGGGTTGGAGGTGAAAGAGAACCTTTCTTATGAAGAAGTTCTGGTTGAGATTATAGATTGACGAGTTAAGAAACTGAGGAAAAAAGAGGTTGCCTGGGTAAAAGTGTTGTGGAGAAACCATCTAGTTGAGGCTACTACTTGGGAGGCCGATGCTGATATGATGTCCCAATATCCTAATCTTTTTCCTCTTATTCTAGCTTGAGGTAATGAGTTCCTCTTGATTTGTTTGAAGTCATGTGTGTGCTTTATGTGTTCCTATGATTTCGTTGATATGCATGTTTATGAAAAAGCTTATGTTTTGAAAGAAATGGCGTTTATGTTGTATTTTCCTCATGTTGTTGAGTATTGAGTATGAATTGCTTATAGACTTCATGAGATGAATTATTGAGCATGTTTCAGTTTGGAGTGGAGATTTCCCCCTTGAATTTGTGCTTTTTGAGCTTGAATAGCATATGGGCTCCATGAGATTGTGTTGAGTATTGCTTTTGAGTTTGGAGAAGGTAGTTCCTCCTTAAGTGTAGGAGATCTGAAAATTTCATGCATATTGGGTTGTTAGATTTAGTTCCTACTCCCTTATGGTGCATTGAGTATGTTCAGATTGAATTTGATGTTTCCTACTTAGTTGTGTGCATATATATTAGTTGCATGCATGATGGGCTGCTATTCTTAAGGCTTTTTATTTAGAACTGTGCCTAGAATCTCATTCAAGGACGAATGATCCCAAGGGGGAGATAATGTAACACCCCGGATTCGAAATGAGGAAAATAGCACTTGTTAAGGAAATGCAGGTGCCATCCACAAGGGCCAACCACGGCCCGTAGGTTGACATACGGACCGTAGGTAGGGCTGTGGATAACAACCTCAGAAAATTGGTCCAGGCATGGACCATAGAGGGACCCACGGACCGTAGGTCCATCGACACCCTATGGTCCAGCCTCTTGTCATTTGGCCAAAAGTCTCTGAACTTAGTGATGGACTACCAAGACGGACTGTAGGTCCATCGACGGTCTGTCGGTCTTGGTTCCGTAGTTCATGTGCTGGCAGTTATTTTTGGGGTGTATGGGTCTTTTCCGATTTTAATAAAATTGAAGTTGTGTAGTTTTGCCTAGACCTAGACCACCTATATAAGTATTTTTAACCCCCAAAATCGCCCCAACTAAGTCATTCTCTCAAATCCCAAAACAATTCCCAAAACTCCTCTCAAATATTCTCTCTATAGAAGGAAGAAGAAGAAGGAATAAGAGGAAGCTAGGTCAAGTTCAAGTCTCCAATCATCAAACTTGTGGTAGGCTTTGTGACTATGGTAATATGGCTTTTCATCCATGGGATCCTTCCTCCCATGGAGTCCCCTAGAATTCCACAATTTGAAGAAGAATTTTCCCAATTCTAGTTAGGGTTTCTTCCATAGTTGTGGGTTATGATGAATGTTGATCCAATTGAGTGAATGATGATTGTTTATGATTGAATTGATAGAATTGCATGTATTAGGATGAAATTACATGTACCCATGCCTATCCTATGATTTTAGGGTTGAATTGACATGTTGGGTTTGATGCCTTGTGAGGGAAACTCTATGGGTTAGATATGTCCTTATAGGATTGATGATTTATGACTAGAATTGCTTTAGATTGAAGCATAAATGATTAATATGTTGTTAACGTCTTGAGAGTAAAGCATAGATTATGATCATGAGATGTAGTGCTTTGAGAGTAAAGCCTAGACTATGAATTGTTGATTGATTGATGTTATGAAGTGGAAGGGATACTTCCCGTGATGAATTGATAAGAATGATTGAATGAATGTGAAAGGTTTACTCACTTGAATGATTGCAGGTTGAAAGGATTGTTCACCTAAAATGAATATAGACTAAAATGCTCAATGAATGATGAGGCTAGAGGCGATTACCCTTGACCCCCATATGTATGGATATGAAGTGATTTGATATACTTCTTAGACTTGAACAAGAGGCGAGTCCCCACGTTCTTACTGTGATGAATGGACATGGAGGTGAGTACCCATTCTCCTTATGAAATGATGTGGAGGTGAGTATCCGCATCATATGATGAGGTTGTGGAGGCAAGTACCCATAATCTAAAAGTAAGTAAGGCAAGAGGCGAATACCCATTAGCCTTTATGAACTAGACATTGAGGTGAATCCCCATGTATTTAAAAGTAAGTATGAATGATGTGATTATGTTATCAATTTAATTGACTTGGGGTGTTGCTAGATAGGCCTTCCATGATGTGAGCTTGACTAGAGGTGGATGACCTAAGTCTTGGCTAAGGATAAGTGAGGTTACTTAAGGAAGTATCCCTCTTTCTTTATCATGGTTATTATGTATTGATTATGATTATGCTTTATGTCTTATGTTGAATAATGCTTATGATTATGTTGTTTATGCTAGCCATCAGTACTTGATTGTACTAAAACATACTCTTGCCTACATTCTTATTAAATATAGGGTTCGGCGCTCCCGATACACACACTTGTGGCTAGGTTCTTAGTGATCAAGGAAGTGAAGCTTTGGTGAGTCCTCATAGTATTCGAGAATTAAATCACCCTTTATCATTTATGTCTTTGTTTTTTTGTTAGACTATTGTATGGGCTGCGTCCCAAGTTTTTATTCTCTTATGTTAGATAGTTTGAGACAATGTTATTAGACTTCCGCTCATTTTATAAATGACTTTGACTGTATTGGAGGGTTTTAAATTCCCACACCTTTTCTATTACTTTATGTTATGATATGCTAAGTGGCTTGTATGAGTCCTCTCGAGGTCTTATATGCCTTGTTACATCTAAGAAGTACCCTGGGTAGTGACATCACCTAGAGAAGAAGAACCAAGAAGTAGCCAAAACGGCGAACAAAGGTCGCAAGAGGGTTGTGCTTGAACCGGGTAATTGGGTGTGGGTGTGGGTGCACTTTCGCAAGGAGAGATTTCCCACTTATCGAAAGACGAAATTGATGCGAAGAGGTGATGTTCCATTTCAAGTGCTTGAAAGGATCAATGACATGTCCTACAAGGTTGACCTTTTTTTGGAATATCAAGTGCACAACACTTTCAATGTGTGCGACCTGTCCCCATCTCCAACTCTTGATGATGATGATCCGTCGAATTTGAGGACAAATTCTTTTCAAGAAGGAGAGAATGATGCAATCAAGATAGCACCAAGGCCATTCACGCGAAGTCAAGCTTGAGACCTTCACAAGATGCAAGGTTTATTCATGAAGTTAGAGGTCCTTGAGCTCGTGTTGGTGGCAAACAAAGGGTTCCATACCTTGAAGATAGAATCTAGAAAGTGAAGAAGAAGAAGAAGAGAATCAAGCTTGGTCAAATTCCTCCAATCTTCCAAGCTTTGTGAGGGCTTTATAATCATGGTATGATAGCTTATTCATCCATGGATTCTTCCATCCATGGAGTCCCTTAGTTATTCCACAATTGTGAAGATGAAATCCTTAATTCAAGTTAGGGTTCCTTCCAATATTGTGGGTAAGTTGAATATGGATCCAATTGAGTGGATATTGATTGTTTATGATTGAATTAGTAGTGAATCATGTTATTATGATGATATTACATGTTTTCCATGGTTAACCCTAGTCTAATTGATGAAATTGAAGTAATGTGGGTTTATGCCTTGTGAAGGGAAATTGAGGATTCATAGATGATCTTCTAGAATTGGTGATATGTATAGTAATTGTTCAAGAATAAAAGCATGCAGACATGAATTGAATTAGCATAATGTATATGTGATGGATCATGACTAGTAGGGCTTGAGAGTAAAGCTAACATGATGAGTTAAGAATAGTAAGGCTTTGAGAGGGAAGCTATATGATGAATGTTGATTATAGATAGAATTATTGTGGAAGGTTTACCCACATGACCTATATTATGAATGTATGACATTATGCATGTTCTTATAGAATCTATGTACATACTTTATGAACACTTTGAGAGTAAAGTGAATATGCTCATGGTCTAGTTCTTGTGTTGTTAAAAGGTTATTCTCATATACACACTTATGCATGAATATGATAGGAGATGAAAGGTTCTCTCACATAGAATGATTCTAGGTTGAGAGGTTTGCTCACCTCAATTGAATCAAAGCATGCTTAGTTATGTTAGCTTGAAGTTGTGTTATGAAATCCCTTCATGAATAGCTTGACTTGGTAAGACAAGACCATTTCATGGTAGCTTGATAATAAGACCTTATGGTAGCCTTGGATTGAGTAATCATACCCTTCCTAAGGATATCTTGCACTAGTATCATAGAATACTTCCATGGTAGCATGAATTGGTTAAGCTAAATCAATTCATGGTAGCTAGGATGGAGCAATAGTATCCTTCCTTGAATAGCTTGGACTTGCATGATAGTATGCTTTCCATGGTAGGTTGGCTTAGCATAATGTAGTTATGTTATCAAGATAATTAACTTGGTATAGCCTAGTATGGTGTTGTTCCTTTGGTAGCTTGGTCTAGCCTAGTATGGTGCTATTCCCTTAGTAGCTTGGTCTTGCCTAATAGGGTTCTATTCCTTGGTAGTCTAGAAATGATAAATTAGTATCATTTATGTATGATGGCTTAAAGTGGTACTTAGTATTGGTAAGATTATGGGGTCTTATCCATGCATTGCACAAGTATGACTTGAAGCTACTTATGAAGTGTTATCTTATATGTTGTATGCTTAGCTTTGATTGTTTCTATAGTTGCCTTCCATGATATGTTGGACTAAAGGTGAAGGTTCCCTTACCTATGAGAAGTAAGCTAAGGATGAGATCCAAAGATGGTAAGTATGATTATGATGGCCTAAACATGGTACTTAGTGTGGGTGAGATTATGGGGTCTTATCCATGCATTGCACAAGTATGACTTGAGGTTACTTGATAAATAGTTCTCTTATGTTATGAAGATCTAAGAAATGGATATGCTTATGAATATGATGTATCTCATATTTTTATGGATTATTCCTTATCTTGACTAATGCTTATATTATGTCTATATTGGAGATTATTTTTATGATCATGTTGTTATGCTATTATGATGTTATGCTAGCTATCATATTTAGCACATTTTGTACTAACACATACTCTTGCCTACATTCTTATCAAATGTAGGCTTTGGAGATATTGAGTTTCATCCTCGTGGCTAGGCTCATAGTGTAGCAAGGATTGAAGACTTAGTGAGTCCTCATAGCATCGAGGATTTGATCACCTTTCCTTTATGCCTATCTTTTATGTTTTCGACTTTTGTATAGGCTGCGTCCCAAAAATTTATTCAAGTTGTATTAGATTGTTTGAGACAAAGTGTTATAGACTTCCGCTTGCTTTTATAAAAGACTTTGATTGTATGGAAAATGTTTTAAATTTTCGCATCATTTCTATTGCTTTATGTTATGATATGCTAAGTGGCTTACATGGAGTACTTCGGGGTTCTATGTGCTATGTTACATCTAGGGTGTACCCCTGTGTCGTGAAAAAAAGCCACTTAGTTCTCATAACATAAGAAATAGAACAATAAGAGTAAAAACAATATTTCAAGTCCAAAACATTTTATAAAGAAAGCGGAAGTCTAAATTCATGGCTCATCATAGTCATCTAATACAATAGAATGAAATTGGTCCAAACCCATACAAGATGTCCAAAAGAAAGAATACATGGAAGAAACGGAAAACAAGAAACTCCATCCTCGAAGCATGAGGACTCACCAAGGATTGGAAATATCTCGAATCAACCACTAGCCACAAGACTGATGACCCTGACTATCGGACCCTACATTTGGGAAAATGTAGGCAAGAGTATGCATTAGTACAAACAATGTAGCAAGTATGATAGTCATGCACAAAACATTTAAAACATGAAAAAAAAGGACATTTCATTTCATGGCATGCAATTGACCAAGTTAAAACATGATATTAGAAGGTTAGAAAACATATTTCATAAAAACATGGTCAAATGCAAGCTAACTTCATAAAGACTTTGAACACATATGAGATACTCTTTGAGTAACCTTAGTTCATTATTAATGTGGTGAATTAGCCTTAACTGACATAGAAACCACGTGAGCTATAACATGACCCCTAATGTGTCCCACACCAAAGAGGGTTGTCCTACTTGCCAAGGTAAGGACCATGAAATTCTAGCTTAAGTGGATCCAGTGTCTAATCAACCTATGGGGCCACATGGTTAAGGGATAAGGAGAGTGCTACTAGAAGCCCGACCTCTACAACGAGAGAGCTTCCATCTCAAGAGATTGCTTCTAGAAACCCGGCCTCTACTACAGGAGAGCTTCCATCTCACTATCAATATCCACTCGGTGCTAAGAATAAATCTCATGGAATAGTTATTTAGTCTTGACTTAACTCATGATTCATGGAAAGATATCCTTGGACAACCAATCCAAGCTAGTTCATTAGGATAACTCTTACTCTTTGATTCAATTAGGTGAGAAAGCTATTCAACCTAAGAATCCTTTATATGTGAGAAAAACTTTCACATCATGCTAGTATGTGTTTATGAGAATATCCTTTCAATAACACAACAACAACATCATCATTGGTACTTTACTCGGAAAGCACCCTTAAAACATTGCATAGATTTCATAAAAAAATTCATAAATCCATAATTTACCTCTTGAGGTCAAAAACCTACTTTCAATATTCAATACTTAGAAAACATAGGTTATATATGGATTTTATCATAAATTTAAAGCATGCAATACATGCTTAATTTCATAAAACTCTTTCTTGAAGATCAAAATCCCACATCATATGATTCAAAACTATAAAACATGGGGATTACATGGGTTCACGGGGAAATCATCAAAAAATCATGGTAAATAATCAATTCATGGTTAGAATATCATAATTCAATCATTCAAATCAATAATGAAAAGCCCATGGTAATAGAAGAATACCCTAACTCAATTGGGGAATTCTACCTTTTGGAATAGAGGAATTTGGGAACTCTATGGATGAAAACTATCATACCTTGAATCCAATTTCTAGCCTTAAATGGAGGAATTCAGACCTTAGCTTGAAACCCTAGATGAATCCTCCTCCTTCTTCTTCTTCTTCAAGTTTTAGAGAGAGAGTTAGTTGAGAGTTCTTTTGTGAATTTGGAAGAATGAAGTGAATGTGGTGAATTTGGGGGTAAAAAAACATATATAGGGGTCCTAAACATAGGCAAAATGACATAGTATATGAACTAATTAATTAGGAAAAGACCCAACTAACCCTGAAAATAACTGCCAGCTTACCACCAACGGACCCTAGTCGACGGACTGTGGTCTGACCTATGATCCGTCCTGGTGGACCGTCATTGGTCATCAGAGACTAGATTTTGGGGCTTCGAACCACAGACCCTAACCATGGACTGTGGTCTGACAAATGCTCCATTAGTCTGGTTGAGGCTCTTGGCCCTTAGACCACTGCTAGGCAGGCCAACCACGGACCACACCTATGGTCCGTGGTCCCTTCCACGGGCCATGGGTGGCCAATGTGGTTTTACTGCTTCAGCACCTAGAAAGCTGTAATTTGACCTATTTTACATAGGTGGTGTTACAATATCTTCCCCTTGGGACCATTCCTCCTTGAATGAGAATCAAAATGGTTCTAAAAGAGTAGGAGAGGAACTAACAACCCAACCTAAAAATCCAACTTCAATAAAATGCATATAACCAAGGAGGAACTATCGACTCCAAGCTAGGCCGTACTCAAAACATCATAAGATGGATGAAACTAAGTCTAACAGCCCATCATGCATGCAATGCACAAAATCAAGGAGGAAGCATTAACTCAAAGTTAAACATACTCAATGCATCATAAGGAAGTTTGAACTACATCTAGCAACCCAATATAGATGAAATTTAAACATTTCTCATGTTCAAAGAGGAAATACCTTCTCCAAGCTAAAAGCATGCTCAACACAATCTCAAGGAGTCAATATGCAATTCATTCTCAAAAAGCATAGCTAAAGCATGTTCATCAATTCATCTCACAAAGTCTATAGGAAACTCATACTTAATGCACAAAAACATGAGGAAAATAAACCATATAAATCATTTATTTCAAAACTTAAGCTTTTTCATGAACTTGCATAACATATGGAAATCATGGAAACATACAAAACACACATGACCCCAAAAACATAGAACAAACCATGAGGAACTCATTACCCCAAGCTAAAGTAGGATTAGAAGGATATAGATGAGGATATCAGGACATCATGTCAGCCTTGGCCTCCCAGGTAGCACCCTCAACTAAGTGATTCCTCCATAAAACGTTCACAGAAGCAAATTCCTTGTTTCTCAACTTTTTGACTTGCCGATCCAAAATCTAAATCGGAACTTCCTCATATGAAAGGCTTTCATCAACTCCCAACCCTTCTAAGGTAACTATGGATGTCACGACCCATGGGTACCCACTAGAAGTAACATGGCGTACATGACCCCGAAGGGGTCTCATACAAGCCCTTAACATAATCATAACATCAGATACTAGAAAAGTACGGGAAAATTAAAACTTCTTTAAAACCATACGATCAAAAACATTTTCATAAACAAGTGGAAGTCTTTACTAAACCTATGTCTCAAACCATCTATTAACCTCTTGAATAAAAATCTTGGGAAGCAGCCCATACAAAAGTCTAAAACATAAAGAAATGACATAAAGGGAACATAATGAGTTTGTCCTCGAAGCTATGAGGACTCACCAATCCTTCAACTCTTCTTGCACCTTAGGAACCTAACCTTCAAGCAACTCAATCTCCGAAACCCTGCATTTGATTAAAATGTAGAAAATATGCATTAGTACAAAATGTACCATGTATGAAAGCTATAACAACATCATAAGAACATCTCAAGATGGTTAGTCAAGATAAGACTAACATAAAAGACAATAACATAGTCATAGCAAAATCTCCAACATAAGCATCATATAATAATAAGGCAACATAAGACATAGTAAATGAGCATAAGAGATAAGTCATAATCATAATAAGCAAAATTGACTCTTAGTCATCTCTACCATAATAGAACCATTCTCAAGTAACCTCAAAAGCATATAAGTGCAAAGCATGAATAGCATCCCATAATACTACCCAACCAAGTATCCCATTTTTGTCATCTTAATCATAGCCTATATTTATGGTCAAATCTCTAAGCTTCTCAATTACATAAGGGCACCATACTCCTAAGTAACCTCAAGACACACTTGTGCAATGCATGAGAGTCATCCCATACTACCCTTCACACTATGCATAGCCTTGAAGTCATCTTAGTCAAATCTACCCTCCTTTGGCCTCATTATTAAATTACTTCATATAGACAAGAGAACTACCATCCTTAGTCAAACATATCATGGAAGGCAACTATAGCACAACCCTACCGTAAAATACATCACTAATAAGAACTCTTCCTTAAATGACCCTAAGTCATACTTGTGCAATGCACAAATAGCTTCCCATAATACTACTCATGTTAAGTACTACTTTTAGGTTCTAATACTAATACTTCTTGATTTGGAACCTTGTTCCTCTCTTTAACTTTAGAACACTAGAAGGTACTCTCTTAAGCACATCTTAGTTCATTATCAGATTAAACCCTATGAGATACTACTTTTAGCATGTTTAGATTTATCATTAACATGGACCCTATGAGATACAACCTTAAGCATGTCTAAGTCCATTTATACTCTTGAACACTATGAGGTGCTTCATTAAGTAAGTCTTAGTTCAATTATGCTTTATAACACTATGAGATGCTTCTTCAAACATTTCTTAGTTCATTGGATATGGAGATTTCTACTAGAAACCTTAACTCAACTATGTGAAAGCTTCAATCTCATGAGACCTAACTTTGGGAAAACCTACACTCTACTACGTAAGTGTCCTTCCCCCTTTAACTTGGATACTTCTCACATCAACTAGGTGTGGTTCTCCTTTTTACTTGGAGCCCGGACCCTGTCTTATGTGACACTCCATCTCATTGTCAATATCCACTTGGAGCCAAGAATACACCCCAATAGATTTGAGTGTTAAGCCACTCATATTGCATGGAAGGATGTCCTTGACAACCAATCCATGTTCAAGTAATTCTATCACTTCATACTTTCAATCCTTCATAAAGCAGATTAGGTGAGTATATTCCTTTCACCACAAATCCACTTACTAGCCTTCTATTCATCACATTGGTTCTACTCTCAAAGCCCTAGTAAATCAATATTCATGACTACAAGCCTTACTCTGAAAGCTTTACTTCATTCTATCATCATTCATCAAGGTTACAAGACACTCAAGTGATAAGATTCATCTTTAAGCAATTCTTGTCATATTCTTCCTTATCAAGAAACTCTAGTCATAATTCGTCATGTAAGATCAATATCAAGCATTACTACTCAAGAACCATTATATTCACATTATTCTATATCAATTCATGCATATAGGTTCTAGCCCTTGACAATTACTAGTCAAAGCATTAATTGTAGAGGATCACCTTGACCTTCAATTTCACCATCCATGGCAATAACCCCACATAAATCATCTTCATCAATTAGACTAGGGTAATCATGGAAATCACATAAATTGATCATAGTATCATGAATTAACACTAAATTAATCATACATGAGTATTTTCCAACCAATTGGAGTCATACCCAACTATACCCACACATTGGAAGAAACCCTAGTTTAGATTGGGGTTCTTCTTCACAAATTTGGCGAATTTTTAGGGGACTCTATGAGTGGAAGAACCCATATATGAAAATCTAAACATAATAAATTCCCTAGAAAGTCCTTCAGCAGTGGAGCCTTTTTTCTTGACCTTAGCTTCAAGCCCTAGCTTCTTCTTCAATGGAGGTTTCTAGAGAGAGAAATATTTGAGAGAGGAGTGATTTGGGGTTTCTGATTTGGGTCTTGTGAAAAGTGACTTAAAATTGGGGGCTAATGACTTAAAATACCTTATATAGGTGAATAAAACTCATATAAAATGGCCCAATTATTTAACTAAACGATTTGGAATTTACCTAAGTACTCTCGACTAGGCATCCCTTTGCTAGGGGTCACACCCCTCTTCACCAGCCGTGAAGGGCACCACGGACCGTGGTTGTGCCTGTGGTTCCTTGACCAGTAGCTCCCCTCACTTGCCAAGCTCCTAAAATACTAAGGCATGTCCACAAGCCTTCCCACATGACCATAGGCCGTGAAGTGGCTCGTGGTCCCTTGGACAGTAGCTAAGCCTCGAGGCTTCATCTCCCACAAGGCTAAGGGGTCTTCACGGACTCCGTCACGGACCGTGGTCAAGACCACCGGTCGTGAAGGTGGTCGTGAACCCTAGGGAAGTACTTGGCCAAGGTTAGGAAGCCTTGGCCTTTGGCTTAGGCTTTGCCCCTTGGCCTTGGACTTTGCCCTTGCAACCCTATACCAAACCTTAGTGATGTTCTAAATTACGGGGTCTAACACGTACCTTGACGTTCAACATTTAAACCCCGCATTCTAAGTATGGGAAGTTCTATCTATGACTCTATTCCTCATATATCAAATTCTAGAACCCTAGCTTTAGGCTCTAGGTAAGTCTATTAGCTTCCGGGGTGTTACAATATCTCCTCCTTGGGAACATTCTTCCTCGAATGACGATTCTAAACACTTCTTAAAGGAAATGACTCTAGACTAGCAGCCCATCATGCATGTAACATAGCTAATGCACATAAACAAGGAGGAAAACTTCAACTCCCAGTAAACATACTCAATGCAACAAAAGGAAGTAGGAACTTCATCAAACAACCCATTTATGCAAGACATTCTCATAACTAGTCATATTCAAGGAGGAACTACCATCTCCTAGTCATAACATGCTCAACATACTCTCATGGAGCCCATATGCAATTTACTCCCAAAAGTATTCATTCAAGGAGGAATCTTTCAACTCCAACACTAAGGCATGCTCATATACTTATCTCATGAAGTTTATATGAAACTCTAGTCAATGTACTACAACATGAGAAAAAAATCATGCATATAAGTCATTTCTAACAAGACTTAAGCATTTTCATGAACATGCATATAAGGAAATCATGGCAACGAACAATCACACAATAACCTCATTAGATAGGCACACTATCTCCCTCTTGGGAGTAAGCCTACACAAACTCTTCTAAACATAATTCATAACATAAGGCAACAAGGAAGCATCATTCATATTAAAGAAACTTCAACTCCATAATAACAAGTCACAAAAAACAAGAAATCCAGAAAGTTACTAAAGCATAAAAACACATACCGGAAGGGACATGAGGAGATCACTCTTGATCTTCTCTAGATTGGAGAGCATAAAACCTATTCTTCTTTTAAGGCTCTTCATCAACACCACTAGAGTAAAATTACTTACCCTCTCTTCCTTTAGCCTTAAGAACCGGGAAATCTCTTATTTTGTGCCCATCCTTTCCAAACCCATAGCAACCATCCATGCTGGCTAGGCACTTACCATAGTGACTCCTTCCACACTTGGTGAAAGTAGGCTTAGGAAATGGAGAGACTTTGCCAGAATACTTTTTCCCAGACTTATTGCTCCTCAATTTGTTTGGCATGAACCATAAGACAGGAAATATTCATACTAGGGGTAAGCATTGCTAAACGACATTCATTGACCACTAATTCGGACACTCCCATCACAAACTTATTCATCTTGGCCCTTGAATCCCCCACTATGGTTGGAGCATATTTTGATAGTTGGTTGAACTTAAGGGAATACTCCTTCACACTCATATCCCCTTGCTTAAGATTTATGAACTCTTGCATCTTTAGTTCCCTCAACTCTAGGGGAAAGAACCTGTCAAAGAATGCCTCTTTAAACCCTTCCCACTCTATTGGGCTTTCTTCTACCGGTCTATTATCTTTCCATTGCTCATACCAAATTTGTGCTACATCCTCAATTGATTAGCGTCTAGCTCCGCTTTCTCTACCGTAGTCAAACCCATGATGGCAAGCACCTTATACACCTCATCTATAAAATGTTGAGGATATTTCTCCACTTTGGAGCCATAAAACTCCGGAGGGTTCATCCTCCAAAACTCTCTCACCCTAGAAGAAGCCATCCCCCTTATTGGGTTTGCCGGACCCACCACCTCTCTATTGGCTTGGGCCGTCAAGGCTTGAGCCAACAATTGCATAGAAGCCCTAAACTCCGCAAGACTGACATTCTCAATTGGAGGGTCATTTGGAGCTTGAGGAGGAGCTTGGTTTGGAACTTGAAGAGGAACCACCTGTTCTTCATTATCTTCCTCATCCTTCCTAGCAATAGCCATAACCTGAAAAACCATAGGCCAATGGTTAGGAGAAAGACCTACTAGATCTAAACTCTATAGCACGAGAATGAAGAAATGAGATTTCCTAAACATCCAATAGCTTTCTATTCATAAATACGGAGCACTTCACATTTTTGAACAAGACTATACTAGACATGGTGTGAGACAATCCTAGAACCATTCTAAACCTTGTGCTCTGATTACCAAGTTTGTCACGACTCAGGGGTACCCCCTAGACGTAACATGCGTACTTGACCCCGAAGGGGTCTCATATAAGCCCTTAGCATAATCATAACATAAGATACTAGAAAAATATAGGAAATTTAAAACTTCTTTAAAACCATACAATCGAAAACATTTTCATAAACAAGAGGAAGTGTTTACTAAACCTTTGTCTCAAACCATCTATTACACTCTTGAACAAAAGTCTTGGGACACAGCCCATGCAAAAGTATAAAACATAAAGAAATGACATAAAGGGAACATAATGGGTTTGTCCTTGAAGATATGACGACTCACCAATCCTTCAACTCTTCTTGCACCTAAGGAACCTAGCCTTCAACCAACTCAATCAACGAAACCCTATATTTGATTAGAATATAGCCAATACACGTTAGTACAAAATGTACCAAGTATGAAAGTTATCACAACATCATAAGAACATCTCAAGATGGTTAGTCAACATAAGACATAAACATAAGAGACAATAACATAGTCATAACATAATCTCCAACATAAGCATCATATAATCATAAGGCAACATAAGACATAGTACATGAGCATAAGAGATAAGTCATAATCATAATAAGTATAATTGACTCTTAGTCATCTCTACCATAATAGAACCATTCTCAAGTTTCCTCAAAATCATACAAGTGCAATGCATGAATAGCATCCCATAATACTACCAAAGCCGAGTATCCCTTTTTGGTCATCTTAATCATAGCCTATATTCATGGTCAAATCTAAGAGTCATTAGTCCATAAGGGCACCATACTCCTATGTAACCTCAAGACACACTTGTGCAATGCATGAAAGTCATCCCATACTATCCTTCACACTAAGCATAGCCTTGAAGTCATATTAGTCATATCCACCCTCTTTGGGCGTCATTATTAACTTACTTCATATAGACAAGGGAACTACCATCCTTAGACAAGCATATCATGGAAGGCAACAATACCACAACCGTATCTTAAAATACATCACTCATAAGAACTCTTCCTTGAATGACCCTAAGTCATACTTGTGAAATGCACGAATAGCTTCCCATAATACTACTCATGTTAACTACTACTTTTAGGTTCTAATACTAATACTTCTTGATTTGGAACCTTGTTCCTCTCTTTAACTTTAGAACACTAGGAGGTACTCTCTTAAGCACATCTTAGTTCATTATTAGATTAAACCCTATGAGATACTACTTTTAGCATGTTTAGATTTATCATTAACATGGACCCTATGAGATACCACCTTCAGCATGTCTAAGTCCATTTATACTCTTGAACACTATGAAGTACTTCATTAAGTAAGATTTAGTTCAATTATGCTTTATAAAACTATGAGATGCTTCTTCAAGCATGTCTTAGTTCATTGGATATGGATATTTCTACTAGAAACCTTAACTCAACTATGTGAAAGCTTCAATCTCATGAGACCTAACTTTGGGAAAACCTACACTCTACTACGTAAGTGTCCTTCCCCCTTTAACTTGGATACTTCTCACATCAACTAGGTGTGGTTCTCCTTTTTACTTGGAGCCCGGACCCTGTCTTGTGTGACACTCCATCTCATTGTCAATATACACTTGGAGCCATGCATACACCCAAAGATTTACTTGTTAAACCTTGGTTAACAATCATACCTCATGGAAGGATGTCCTTGACAACCAATCCATGTTCAAGTGATTCTATCACTTCATACTTTCAATCTTTCATAAAGTAGATTAGGTGAGTATAGTCCTTTCACCACAAATCCACCTACTATCTTTCTATTCATCACATTGACTCTACTCTCAAAGCCCTAGTGATTCAATATTCATGACTACAAGTCGTACTCTCAAAGCTTTACTTCATTGTATCATTATTCATATCTAGGTTACAAGACACTCAAGTAGTAAGATTCATCTTTAAGCAATTCTAGTCATATTCTTCCTTATCAAGAGACTCTAGTCATAATTCATCATGTAAGATCAATATTAAGCATTACTACTCAAGAACCATCATATTCACATCATTCTAAATCAATTCATGCATAGGTTCTATCCCTAGACAATTATTAGTCAAAACATTAATTCTAGAAGACCACCTTGACCTTCAATTTCACCATCATTGACAATAACCCACATAAATAATCTTCATCAATTAGACTAGGGTAATCATGGAAATCACATAAGTTCATCATATTATCATGAATTAACACTAAATTAATCATACATAAGTATTCTCCAACCAATTGGAGTCATACCCAACTATACCCACACATTGGAAGAAACCCTAGCTTAGATTGCGGTTTTTCTTCAAAAAATTGGGGAATTTCTAGGGAACTCTATGGGAGGAAGAACCCATAGATGAAAAGCTAAACATACCTTAATCAATGCCCTAGCACAAGCCTTTAGCAATGGAGCCTTTGTTCTTTACCTTAGCTTCAAGCCCTAGCTTCTTCTTCAATGGAGGTTTCTACACAGAGAAATATTTGAGAGATGAGTTATTTGAGGTTTTGATTTGGGTCTTGTGAAAAGTTACTTCAAATTGGGGGCTAATGACTTAAAATACCTTATATAGGTGAATAAAACTCATACAAAATGGCCCCATTAATTAACTAAATGATTTGTAATTTACCTAAGTTTCATCGACTAGGCATCCCCTTGCCAGGGATCACGCCCCTCTTCATGAGCCGTCAAGGGAACCACTGCCCGTGGTCCCTTGACTAGTAGCTCCCTTCACTTTCCAAGCTCCTAAAATACTAAGGCATGACCATGAGCCATGGTCATGACCACTGGCCGTGAAGTGGCTCGTGGTCCCTTGGACAGTGGATAAGCCTCAAGGCTTCATCTCCCACAAGGCTAAGGGGTCTTCACGAACCGTGGTCTAGACTACTAGTCGTGAAGGTGGTCGTGAACCCTGGGTCAGTACTTGGCCAAGGTTAGGCAGCCTTGGCCTTTGGCTTAGGCTTTGCCCCTTGGCCTTGGACTTTGCCCTTGCAACCCTATACCAAACTTTAGGTGGTCTTCTAAATTATGGGGTCTAACACGTACCTTGATGTTCAACCACTAAACTCCTCATTCTAAGTACGGGAAGTCTCATCTATGACTCTATTCCTCATACATCAAACTCTAGAACCCTAGCTTGAGGCTCTTGTTAAGTCTACTAGTTTTCGGGGTGTTACAATGGATGTCGGATCACCAACACATATCTTCAACATAGAGACATGGAAAACCGGATGCACCGATGCCAACTCATTAGGCGAATCAAGTTCATAAGCAACCTTACCAACACATCTCAAAATTTCATATGGGCTTATATACCGGGGACTAAGCTTCCCTTTCTTACTAAACCTCATTACACCCTTCATGGGTAAAATTTTCAAGCAAACCCAATCATGAACCTCAAATTCAAGATACCTTCTTCTAACATTGGCATATGACTTTTGTCGACTTTGAGCAGTTTTCAACCTTTCTCTAATAAGCCGGATTTTCTCAATGGCCTCATGTACTAACTCGGGACCTATGAAGGAAACTTCACCCACCTCAAACCAACCTATAGAATATCTACACCTCCTACCATAGAGAGCCTCAAATGGATCCATGTCAATACTCGAGTGATAGCTATTATTATAGATAAATTAAATCAATGGCAAATGGTCATCCCAATTACCCTTAAAATCAATCACACAAGATCTAAACATATATTCCAAATTTTGGATAGTATGCTCCGCTTGCCCATCGGTTTTGGGATGAAAAGTTGTACTAAGCTTAACCTTAGTTCCAAGATTGAGAAGTGAATTGAGTACCCCGATCAGAAATAATGGACAAGGGCACTCCATACATCCTTTTCATTTTTCTCAAGTACAACTTAGCATAATCCTCCGCCAAATAGAAAACCTTGACTGGAAGGAAATGAGCCGATTTCATCATCCGATCCACTATAACCCAAATCAAGTCATGTTGTCGTCGGGTGTGAGGCAAACCAACAATAAAGTCCATGTTCAAATCTTATCACTTCCAAATAGGAATACCAATGTCTTAGGACATACCTCCCGTTTTCTGATTCTCAACCTTTACTTGCTGGCATTTAGGAGACTTGTCCACGAATTCCACAATATCCTTCTTCATCCCACACCACCAATAGACTTCCCGCAAATCACGGTACATCTTGGTGGCTCCCGGGTGATTGGAATATTGAGAACTATGGGCTTTTGACAAGATCTCTTCCCTTAATTCATAAACATTTGAACACATAACCGGCCTGGATATCTAAGGACACCATCTCCCCCTAGGGAGAAAGCCTCAACGGATTTCTTAAGCACCGCTTCTTTTAATTTTACCAAAATTGGATCAAAACCTTTCTTGGCTTTCACATCTGCCACAAAAGATAAATCAGACCCATTGTGAACCATAACACCACCCTTAGTGGAGTCCAATAATTGAATACCTAATCGGGCCAATCTATGAACATCTCAAACCAACTCTTTCTTACCATCATCAATATGAGCCTCACTACCCATAGATAACCGACTAAGAGCATCTGCTGCTATATTAGCCTTGCTGGGGTGATATAGAGCACTCATATCATAATCCTTCAATAATTCAAACCACCTTGTTTGGTGAAGATTCAAATCCTTTTTATTAAACATATATTGGAAACTCTTATGGTCGGTAAAAACATCAACTTGAACCCCATACAAATAATGCCTCCAAATCTTTAAGGCAAAAACAACCACCGCTAATTCTAGGTCATGGGTAGGACAATTCTTCTCATGTATCTTAAGTTTCCTTTAAGCATAGGCAATGAATTTACTATTTTGCATAAGCACGCATCCCAATCCAATCCTAGAGGCATCACAATACACCACAAAACCATTTGTACCCTCCGGTAAAGGCAACACCGGAGTGGAAGTAAGTCTATCTTTCAACTCTTGGAAACTCTTCTCACAAGCTTCAGACTATATAAACCTAGTATTCTTTTGATTCAAGGCCGTAAAAGGAGAGGCCATGGAAGCAAACCCCTCAACAAACCTTCTATGGTAACTGACCAAACCTAAGAAGCTTCTAATAACCGAAGGGGTTAGAGGTCTAGGCCAACTCTTGACTGCATATGTCTACTTAGGATCTACCTCAATACCCTTACTTGACACAATATGACCGAACAAAGCTACAGAGCTTAACCAAAATTCACATTTGCTAAACTTTTCATAGAGTTGTTGGTCCTTGAGAATTTGCAATATAATCCTCAAATGGTCAATATGCTCATTCTTTCTTCTTGAATAAATCAATATATGATCAATGAACACAATTACAAACATATCAAGGTATTGTCTAAATACCCTATTCATCAAATCCATATATTCCACTGGAGCATTGGTCAAGCCAAACAACATTACTAAAAATGCATAATGACCATATTGGGTTTTAAAAGTCATTTTTGGAATATCATTTTCGTTCACCCTCAATTGGTGATAACCCGACCTAAGATCAATCTTAGAGAAATAACTTTTTCCTTGAAGTTGGTCAAACAAATTATCTATCGTTGGAACAGGATACTTATTCTTAATGGTCATCTTGTTCAACTGACGATAATCATAACACATACGAAAAGAACCATCCTTCTTTCTAACAAACAAATTTGGAGCACCCCAAAGAGAGATACTCGGTCAGATGAAACCCTTATCCAATAAGTCTTTCAGTTGTTCTTTCATCTCCTTAAGTTTTGTCGAGGCCATTTTATAAGGAGGAATAGAAATAGGTTTCGTATCTGGGTGAAGGTCAATACCGAAGTCTATTTCCTTTTCGGGAGGAGTACCAGACAAATAATCGGGGGACACTTCCAGAAACTCATTAACAATGGGGAACGACTCAAGAGTAGGGATTTCAGAATCTACATCCATCACCCTAAGAAGATGGTAAATGAAACCTTAGAAATCATCTTCCTAGCTTTAAGACAAGAGACAAAATGTCCCTTATGCGTAGAATTTCCTACCTTCCACTCTATGATAGGCTCATTCGGGAAATGAAACTTGACTACCCGAGTTGTACAATCAATGGAAGCATAACAAGAGTGCTGCCAATTCATACCAAGGATAACATCAAAGTCTAACATATCAAGCCCTACCAAATCAACAAGAGTAACTCTATGGGATAAGGAAATGTGACACTTTCTATAGACCCTCTTAGCCACAATAGAATCACCAACATGAGTAGAGACATAAACAGATTCTAGCAACACATCCGAAAGAACATCAAGCCTCATAGCCATATATTCTGTCACAAAATACAAGGTAGCACTGGGTTCTAATAAAGCATATACTTCAAGTTGGAAAACTTTCAACATATCGATAACCTCATCCAGAGAACCCTCTTGGTCACCACGAGACTGAAGTGCATATAATCGGTTTTTCTTGGGAGCATTGGAACTCGAACCACTAAAAGTAGCTTGCTTTCCCTCTCTTCCTCTAGCCGTAAGCATCGAACAATCCCTCAATTTGTGACCACTTTTACCACACCCATAAAAACCATCTGTGTCAGCTAGGCACCTACTATTGTGCTTCCTCCCATACTTAGTACAAGTAGACATGGGTAATGACGATCCACTACCATTACCTCCTTGAGGCTTAGGGTTAGACACCCTATCTTTGTTGAACTTAAGAGGAGCATTGGAGGAACCTTGACCAGAAAACCTTTGTCGAAATCTAGGACGACTTTGTCCATCGGACCTTGCATGAGACAAATTACCATCATTAGTCTTAGCCCTTTTTATCTCCGTAGACTTTTCCTTGAGATTATCCTGCTCAATTTGTTGTGCATGCACCATAAGATGAGAGATGTACTTGTCATTAATAAGCATGGCAGTTCGACATTCTTTAACCACCATTTCTGACACCCCCGAAATGAACTTACTCATTCTAGCCCTTGAATCCGCAACCATTGTTGGAGCATATTTAGAAAATTGAGTGAACTTTAGAGAATATTCCCTCACACTCATACTTCCTTGTCGAAGATTAATGAACTCAAGAACTTTGGCTTCCCTCATCTCAAGGGGAAAGAACCTATTAAGAAAAGCAACCTTAAACTTCTCCCAAGGACCCGCATCTTCCGGTCTCCCTTCTTTCCATTGGATGTACCATACTTGAGCAACACCTTTCAATTAATAAGCGGCCAACTCTGCCTTTTCCACCGGTGTGACTCCCATGATCATCAAAACCTTGTAGACCTCATCAATAAACTCTTAAGGATCTTTCTTAAAATTAGAATCATGAAACTTTGGAGGATTCATCCTTGTGAAGTCCGTCACTCTTTAAGTTGTCGTACCTACATTTGGGTTCGCGGGAACTACTACTTCCCTATTGGCTTGAGACCTCATGGCTTGAGCCAACACTTGAAAAGAAGCCCTAAACTCTGCATTTTTTACTTGTTTGGCCAAAGGATCGATCGGAGCTTGAGAAGATTGATGAGGAGCTTCTTGTTCCGCATTCTCCCTAACATTCCTTCTAGTACAAAACCTTCGAGTAGACATATCTTGAAGAACATAGGATAAGGATTAGGAGAGAGACTTTATAGAGTTAAACTCTATAGCATGACTAAAGAGTACTGAAAGAAGTCGAGTTTCATAAACATCTTGTAGCCTCTCATTCATAAATATGGCGCGCTTCACACTTATGAACAAGACTCTACTAGACGTGGCTTATAAGACATCATAGAATAATTCTAAGCCTTGTGCTCTGATTATAAAGTTTGTCACAACCCAGGGGTACCCCATATATGTAAAATGGCGTATAAAACCCTGAAAAACTCCATAAAATCCACTTACTTCTCATAACATAAGAAATAGAATAGTAAGAGTAAACATAATATTTCAACTCCAAAACATTTTATACAGAAAGCGGAAGTCTAAACTCATGTCTTATCATAGCCATCTAATACTATAGAATGAAATTGGGCCTAGACCATACATCATGTACAAAAGAGAAATACATAAAACAAACTGAAAACAACAAACTTCATCCTTAAACCACGAGGACTCACAAAAGCTCAGAAATATCTCGAATCAACCACTAGCCATGAGAATGATGATCCTAACTATCAGACCCTACATTTGGATAAATGTAGGCAAGAGTATGTGTTGGTACAAACAATGTACCAAGAATGATAGCCATGCACAAAAGATTTAAAACATGCAAAATGGGAAATTTCATTTCATGACATGCAATTGACCAAGTTAAAACATGATATAAGAAGGTTAGAAAACATACTTCATAAAAACATGGCCAAATGCAAGATAACTTCATAAAGCCTTTGAACACATATGAGGTACTCCTTGAGTAACCTTAGTTCATTATTAATGTGGGGAATTGGCCTTAACCGACATAGAGACCATGTGAGCTATAACATGATCCCCGGTGTTTCCCACACTGAAAAGGGTTGTCCTACTTGACAAGGTAAGGACCATGAACTTCTAGCTTAAGTGGATCCACTAGGTAATGAACATATGGGGGCACATAGTTAAGGGATAAGGAGATTGCTACTAGAAACCCGACCTCTACTACGGGAGAGCTTCCATCTCAAGAGATTGATTCTAGAAACCCAGATTCTACTACGGGAGAGCTTCCATCTCACTATCAATATCCACTCGGTGCTAAGCATAAATCCCATGGAATAGTTATTAAGTCTTGACTTACTCATGATTCATGGAAAGTTTTCCTTGGACAACCAATCCAAGCTAGTTCATTAGGATAGCTCTTACTCTTTGATTCAATTAGGTGAGAAAGCCTTTCAACCTAAGAATCATTTATATGTAAGAAAACCTTTCACATATAAGAATATCCCCCACACCGAAAAGGGTTGTCCTACTTGCCAAGGTAAGGACAATGAACTTCGAGCTTAAGTGGATCCACAAGCTAATCAACATATGGGGGCACATATTTAAGGGATAAGGAGATTTTTACTATAAACCCAGCCACTATTATAGGAGAGCTTCCATCTCAAGAGATTGTGTAACACCCGTAAACTAGTAGGCTAAACTAGAGCTTTATGTGAGGGTTAGAGTCGTACAAATGGCTTCATGTACTTAGAATAAAGGGCTTAGGGTTAAATCATAAAGGTAAAACTCCCCAAGAACCAACCAAGGGTCCTTGAGGAGGACCCTAGAACTGCCCTAAAAGCTGTCCAAAAATAGTCCACCCATGAAAGGGGACCACAACCAGTAGATGGACCCACTCCCCGTGGTTGAGGGGTCGTGGGTAAAGACCCCAAAATTACACTCCCAGACCACCACCCATGGATGACCAGCACGCCCCGTGGGTGAGGTAGTCTTGGTTTTAAGGCAGGTTAAGTTGGGGGTTAACGGAACTTTCTAGAATTAATTAGTTAATAAGTGCTATCATTTTATTACTATTTAGACCAAATATATAAATCTATTTGACCCTTAATTAAGTGATTCCAAATCACTATTTCAATTCACCCAAAAGAACCCAAATTCCCTCCAAGAAAATCTCTCTCTAGAAAGAAGAAGAAGAAGTAGAAGAAGAAGAGAATCAAGATAGGTCAAATTCATCCATTTTTTTCAATATTTCTAGGCTTTAAAATCAAAGTATGACAGCTTATTCATCCAAGCATTCTTCCATTGATGGAGCCCCCTATATTTCCCCTAATTGTAAAGATGAACCCCAATTCTAGCTAGGATTTCTTCCAACATTATGGGTTAAGTTGAGTATGAATCCAATTGAGTGGATATTACTTGTTAATGATTTATTTAGTAGTGAATCCTATTATTATGATGATATTATATGATTTACCTGGCTGACCCTAGTCTAATTGATGAATTGAAGTAATGTGGGTTTATGCCTTGTGAAGGGAAATTGAGGATTTGTAGATGATCTTCTAGAATTGATGACATGTATAGTAATTGTTCAATAATAAAAAATGTAAACATGAATTGAATTATATTATAGAATATATGATGGACCATGACTAGTAAAGCTTGAAGTTGAACCTTTATGATGATTTATGACTAGAATCACTTAATAATGAAGCATATGATTAAAATGCCTTGAAATATAGGTATATATGATGATTGTAAGTAGTAAAGCTTTGAGAGTAAGGCTTGTAGTCATGAATGTTCATTACTAGGGTTTTGAGAGTAAAGCCAATATGATGAACTATGTATGTTAAGGCTTTCATAGTGAAGCTTATATGATGATGGTTGATTGTTAGATAGAATGGTTGTGGAAGGACCTTACCCACCTAATCTACCTCATGAATGTTTGAATGCATAAAGTGATGGAATCACATGAGTTAGAATGATATCCATGTCTAGTGCTTGAACCCTAGGGTGATGATTGTAAGAAAGTTTTGAACCTCAAGGAGGTGAAGTATGAGATTATGCTTGTAGTATTTGAACTACTTGAATTATGATTATATCCATGTGTAAAGTAGTAATTATAGATGTATTGATTTTATATGAGCTTTGACCTTGAAAGGGCAAGATATGATATTATGCATGTTTTATAAAGGTTATATACATGTTTTATGAACACTTTGAGAGTAAAGTGATTACAATTATGATCTAGTTGTTGTGTTGTTGAAAGGCTATTCTCAGATACACACGTAGGTATGAATATGATATGATGTAAGTAGTTTCCTCACAATATGATGATTCTAAGGTTGGAACACTAGTCTCACCTAATGAATCTATATAAAGACATGGACGGTGAAAGGTTATTCTCACTCATGATCTAATGAGCTATAGTATGAGTTATGTTGGATTGAGTGTCAATACATTCTTACATAAATATGAACTTAAGTCAAGACTTAATATGAACTCAAATGGAAATTAAGCTTATCACCAAGTGGATATGCCAATGAGATGGAAGCTCCTCCATTAGTAGAGGGCGGGTTTCTAGAAGAGGTCTCATGAGATAGAAGCTCCTCCGTTAGTTGAGTGCGAGTTTCTAGTAGCAATCTCCTTATCCCATAAAATGTGTGCCCTCGTAGGTTACTTAGCTATTGGATCAACCTAAGATAAGAATATGGTTCTACATTAGGAAATTAGGACAACCTATTTTTGGTGTAGGGTAGACACCAAATTTCATGTTAAGCTCACATGGTCTATGTCGGTTAAGGCAAATTCCCACCATAAAAATATGAAATATGAACTATGGTTACTCAAGAATCTTTACTTGGCATGGGTTCGATTTATTGGGTCTTATTCATGCATTGCACAGGTATGCTTTGAGGGTATTCATGGTATGTTCCTTTTTATGCTACGATGATCTACATGCTGATTATGTTTATGTTTTATGCGTATGATGTATGCTTAGTTTGTATTGTAGCTTGAAAGGCCCTTCCAATACATGTGTGACTAAAGGTGAATGTTACCTTGTCTATGAGAAGTAAGCTAAGGATGAGATCCAATATGGTAAGAATGTATGATAGCCTAAGGTGATACTTAGTATGGATGGGATTATGGGGTTTTATCCATGCATTGCACAAGTATGACTTGAAGCTGCTTATGAGATGTTCCTATTATGATATGAAGGATTAAGAGTTTACCAATGCTTACATATGTCTATGTTGGAGATTATGCTTATGACCATGTTATTGTCTCTTATGATTATAGTTTATGTTTCATGAAGTATCTCTTATGATTATGGCATATGATTTATGTTGACTAACCCCCATGTTATACTCTTATGATGTTATGCTAGCTATCATATTTAGTACTTTTGTACAACGCATACTCTTGCCTACATTCTCATCAAATATATGGTTCGGTGATTTTGAGTTCCATTCTTGAGGATAGGTTTCTAGTACTACAAGGAGTTGAAGACTTGGTGAGTCCTCATAGCATCAAGGATTGATCACCCCTTTTTATTTATGTCTTTATTTTATGTGTAGAGCTATTGTATGGGTTGTGTCCCAAAGTCTTTCATGTGTTAGATGGTTTGAGACAATGTTAAAGACTTCCACTTCATTTTATTAGACTTCGATTGTTATGTAAAAAGTTCTAAATTTCCGTACTTTTCTATTATCTTATGTTATGATATGCTAAGTGGCTTACATGGAGTCTTTCGGGGTTCTATGTGCCATGTTACATCTAGGGTGTACCCCTGGGTCTTGACAAACTTGGTAATTAGAGCACAAGGTTTAGAATTGTTCTAGGATGTCTCAAACCACGTCTAGTAGAGTTTTGTTCAGAAAGGTGAAACACACAATAGTTATGAATAAGCGGCTATTGGATGCTTAGGAAATTTCACTTCGTCATTCTCTAAGTCGTGCCATAGAGTTTAACTCTATTAGATTTCTCTCATATTCCTTATCTGATGGTCTTTAGGATATGACTACTTGAAGGGCTCATGCTTCAAGGAGCGATGGAGAAAATTTTGGTTGTGATGCCAATAATGGCTATGTGACTAGATAGAACTTGATATGCTAGGATTAGATGTCATCCCTAGGATGGATTGGTAGTATTATTGTTATGCTCCTATGTGATTGTAGAACCCGTATAGTTGAATTGTTAGTTCGAGAATGAGCCTATCCGAGAGTGGAATGGGGGAAAATCTATGCCATAAGTTTGGATTATGTTTTGTCTTTAAGTTGACGTGAGGGTTGCGTGTACCACCTAGCTAAGGTGAGGGAGAAATGTTTAAGTGTTGACCAACTTCAAAGCGTTAGTTATCTTTTAAAGATTGATCTAAAGTATGGTCATTTTGAGTAGGGTGTTCAGATAATACCTAGATATGATTGGTGGTAGATCCCACCAAAGGTAATGATATGGGTTGAAATGGTGTAGAATTATCTTGATCCGGCCTTAGTAGAATTGAAAGAGACATGATGTATTGTCCAAAGGCAAAGGTTATGTGAGAAGAGGGTAAGCAAGTTCCTCATAATGGTTCTGGTATGTGTTTTATGCTTTATTAGATTCAATATTGCTTATCTCTTGTGACTTGATAAGTTAGACTTTGAAGTTGTCTTTAGTATGAATGGGCTTCATTGTTGTTTTATGATATTGATGGTAGAACCCCACTTAGTCATAATGAACTGTTGGGTATGTGGATAGATTTGATGAATAAGGTATTTAGAAGGCACCTTGGTATGTTCAATTAGTAGACTCCTATAAAGGATAGTAGTATAGTTCACTATGGTTTAGAATCATCTTGTGTGATGGATGTGAAAGTTTAGTGATAACTTGCTCTGACCTTAGATTAGAAAGAAATGAGGCTTAGAAGACCGTATAGGCTTACTCCCAAGGGGGAGATGATGTGCTTAGATAGTAAAGTCGTTGAGTGTTCTTAATGTTCATGATTTAGGTTGACTTGAAATTCTCACCTTAAGAGGTGTTGTGAGTTTTGGGAAGTTTAGTCTCGGTTTTACAGGCTCATATGAGATCTTGAGTGGAGTTAGTAAAGTTGCTTGTGAATTAGAGTTTCTTAATACGTGGTACCAGTGTATCGAATTTTCTATGTCTCTAGGATATAGAAAGGTGTTGGAGATCTTACATTCATAAGTCCTTAAGAAGAGTTGGGACTTAAGGATAATTTCTCTAATTTGGAAATACTCGTCGGGATCTTAGACCGGCTTAAGAAATAAAAGAGTAAGGAAGTTGCTCCCATGCAAGTGTTAAGGAGTGGTCTTTGAGTGAGGGTTTTAGGTGAGGGTGCTACTTGGGAGGCCAAGGTCCAATGAGAATTCCTTATATCCTCATCATTTTCCTTGTATTCCTTCTTTAGCATTAAAATCTTGAGATAATAAGTTCCTCTTGGTTTGCATTATGTGTGGGGTCATGTGTGTTTAGGTGTTGCCATGATTTCCTTATATGATACATGTTCATGAAAGCTTATGACTTAAAAGAAAACAAATGAGTTTGCATGATTATTTCCTCATGTTGTAGTGCATTGAGTATAAGTTGACTATAGACTTCATCAGATTAATTAATGAGCATGCCTTAGTTTGGAGTTGAGAGATTCCTCCTTGAATAAATGCTTTTGAGAGTACATTGCATATAGGCTCCATGTGTGTATGTTGAGCATGTTTTATCTAGGAGATGGTAGTTCCTACTTGAATATGAGTAGATATAGAAATTCATGCATTTCGGGTTGTTACACGAAGTTCCTACTTCCTTGTGTTGCATTGAGTATGTTTAACATAGAGTTGAAATTTCCCTCCTTTATGTATGTGCATTTAGACGAGTTGCATGCATGATGGTCTGCTAGTCTAGAGTCATTTCCTTTAAGAGGTATTTAGAATCGTCATTCGAGAATGAATGTTCCCTAGGGGGAGATATTGTAACACTCGGAAACTAGTAGGCTAAACTAGATCTTTACTGAGGGTTCTAGAGCTTTACGTGAGGTTAGAGTCGTAGAAATGGCTTCTCATACTTAGAATGAAGGATTTAGGGTTAAAACGTCAAGGTACGACTTTCCAAGGACCAACCAAGGGTCCTTGAGGAGGACCCTAGGACTACCCTAATAGTTGTCCAAAACTAGTCCACCCACGAAAGGGGACCACGACCAGTAGATGGACCCACGCCCCGTGGGTGAGGGTTTGTAGGTCAAGACCCCAAAAGTTCACTCCCAGACCACCAACCACAGATGACCAGCACACCCCGTGGGTCTACCCACTACCCGTAGGCGTGGTCTCGTGGGTGAGGCAGTCTTCGTCTTAAGGTCGGTTAAGTTGGGGGTTAAGGGAACTTTCTAGATTTCATTAGTTATTAAGTGGTGGTGTTTTATTAGTATTTATACCACCAATATAAATCTATTAGACCATTAATTAAGTGATTCCAAATCATCAGAAGAAGAAGAAGAAAAAGAAGAATCAAGTTAGGTCAAATTCCTCCATTTGTTTCAAGATTTCTAGGCATTATAATCAAGGTATGATATCTTATTAATCCATGGATTCTTCCATTCATGGAGCCCCTTAGATTTCCCGCAATTGTGAAGATGAACCCCAATTCTAGCTAAGGTTTCTTCCTACATTATGGGTTAAGTTGAGTATGAATCCAACTGATTGGATATTACTTGTTTATGATTGATTTAGTAGTGAATAATGTTATAATGATGATATTATATGTTTTCCATTGCAAACCCTAGTCTAATTGATGAAATTGAAGTAATGTGGGTTTATGCCTTATAAAGGGAAATTGAGGATTTATAGATGATCTTCTAGAATTGATGACATGTACAGTAATTGTTCAAGAATAGAAACATTGAGACATGAATTGAATTATATTATAGTATATATGATGGATCATGACTAGTAAAGCTTGAAGTTGAACCTTTATGATGATTTATGACTAGAATCACTTAATAATGAATCATGCGATTAGAATGCCTTGAAATCTAGGTATGTATGATGATTGTAAGAGGTAAAGCTTTGAGAGTAAGGCTTGTAGTCATGAATGTTGATTACTAGGGTTTTGAGAGTAAAGCCATTATGATGAACAATGTATGTTAAGGCTTTGATAGTAAAGATTATATGATGATGGTAGATTGTTAGATAGAATGGTTGTGGAAGCACCTTACCCACCTAATATACCTTATGAATGTTTGAATGCATAAAGTGATGGAATCACATGAGTTAGGATGATATCCATGTCTAGTACTTGAACCCTATGGTGATGATTGTATGTAAATTTTGAACCTCAATGAGGTGAAGTATGAGATTATGCTTGTAGTAATTGAACTACTTGAATTATGATTATATCCATGTCTAACGTAGTTATTCTATATGTGTTGATTTGATATGAGCTTTGACCTTGAAAGGGAAAGATGTGATATTATGCATGTTTTGTGAAGGTTATGTACATGCTTTATGAACACTTTGAGAGTAAAGTGATTACGACTATTCTCATATACACACCTAGGTATGAATATGATATGATGTGAGCAGTTTCCTCACAATATGATGATTCTAAGGTTGGAAGATTAGTCTTACCTAATGAATCTATATGAAGACATGGACGGTGAAAGGTTATTCTCACGCGTGATTTAATGAGCTATAGTATGAGTTATGTTGGATTGAGTGTCAAGACATTCTTCCATAAATATGAACTTAAGTCAAGACTTAATATGAACACAAATGGGAATTAATCTTAGCACCAAGTGGATATTTCCAATGATATGGAAGCTCCTCTGTTAGTAGAGGGCGGGTTTCTAGAAGAGGTCTCATGATATGGAAGCTCCTCCATTAGTTGAAGGCGGGTTTCTAGTAGAAATCTCCTTATCCCATAAACTACGTGCCCTCGTAGATTACTTTGCTAGTGGATGCACCTAAGCTAAGAGTATGGTTCTACCTTAGGTAAGTAGAACAACCCTTTTTCCGTGTGGGGTAGACACCAGATTCCATGTTAAGCTCACATGGTCTATGTCAGTTAAGGCTAATTCTCATATTAATAATATGAATTATGAACTATGGTTACTCAAGAAGCTTTACTTGGAATGGGTGAGATTTATAGGGTCTTATTCATGCATTGCACAAGTATGTTTTGAGGGTATTCATTGTATGTTACTTTTATGTTAGGATGATCTATATGTTGATTATGCTTATGGCTTATGCTTGTGTTGTATGCTTAGTTTGGATTATAGCTTAAATGCCCTTCCAATACATTTGTGACTAAAGGTGAATATTCCCTTGTCTATGTGAAGTAAGCTAAGGATGAGCTCAAATATGGTAAATATGTATGATGGTCTAAGGTGATACTTAGTATGGATGGGATTATGGGGTCTTATCCATGCATTGCACAAGTATGACTTGAAGCTGCTTATGAGATGTTCCTATTATGATATGATGGATTAAGAGTTTACCAATGCTTACATATGTCTATGTTGGAGATTATGCTTATGACTATGTTATTGTCTCTTATGATTATAGTTTATGTTTCATGAAGTATCTCTTATGATTATGGCATATGATTTATATTGACTAACCTTTATGTTATGCTCTTATGATGTTATGCTAGCTGTCATATTTAGTATTTTTGTACTAATGCATCCTCTTGCCTAAATTCTCATCAAATGTAGAGTTCGACGATTTTGAGTTCCATTCTTGAGAACAGGTTTCTAGTAGAGCAAGGAGTTGAAGACTTGGTGAGTCCTCATAGCATGAGGATTAATCACCCTTCTTCTTTTATGTCTTTATTTAATGTTTAGAGCTATTGTATGGGCTGTGTCCCAAAGACTTTCATGTATTAGATGGTTTGAGACAATGTTAAACACTTCCGCTTTGTTTTATGAGACTTTGATTGTTATGAAAAATGTTTTAAATTTCCAAACTTTTCTATTATCTTATGTTATGATATGCTAAGTGGCTTACATGTAGTCCTTCGGGGTTCTATGCATGTGCCATGTTACATCTAGGGTGTAACCCAGGGGCGTGACAGATTGGTTCTAGAAACCCTGCCTCTACTACGGGAGAGCTTCCATCTCACTATCAAAAACCACTCAGTGCTAAGCATAAATCTCACAAAATAGTTATTAAGTCTTGACTTAACTCATGATTCATGGAAAGATGTCCTTGGACAACCAATCCTAGCTAGTTCACTAAGATATCTCTTACTCTTTGATTCAATTAGGTGAGAAAGCCTTTTAACCTAAGAATCCATTATATTTGAGAAAACCTTTCACATCATGCTAGTATGTGTTTATGAGAATATCCTTTCAGCAACATAACAACATCATTATTGGTAGTTTACTCTCAAAGCACCCTTAAAACATTACATAAATTTCATAAGAAAATGCATAAATCCATAATTTACCTCTTGAGGTGAAAAACCTACTTTCAATCTTCAATACTTAAAAAACATAGCTTAGATATGTATTTCGTCATAAATTCATGTAAAGCTTGCATTACATGCTTAATTTCATAATACCCTTCCTTGAAGATCAAAATTCCACATCATATGATTCCTAACTTGAAGACATGGGGATTACATAGGTTCATGGGGAAATCATCAAAAAAGAATCATGGTAAATCATCAATTCATGTGTGAAGATCATAATTCAATTATTCAAATCAATAATATAAGAACCCATGGTAATTGAAGATACCCTAACTCAACTGGGGAATTCTACCTTTTGGAATAGAGGAATTTGGAAACTCCATGGATAAATCCATGATTTAAAACTATCATGCCTTGAATCCAATTGATGGTCTTCAATGGAGGAATTGAGACCTTAGCTTGAAACCACAAATGAATCCTTCTTCTTCTTCTTCAAGTTCTAAAGACATAATTATTTGATAGTTCTTCTATTGTGAATTTGGAAGAATAGGGTGAATTAGGGGGTAAAAAGACTTATATATAGGTCCTAAACATAGGCAAAATGACATATTATAGGAACTAATTAATTAAGAAATGACCCAACTAACCCTGAAAATAGTTGTCAGCTGACCACCAGCGGACCCCAGTCGACGAACCGTGGTCTGACATACAGCCCGTTCTGGTTGACCATCATTGGTCATCAGAGACTGGATTTTGGGGCTTCTAACCATGGACTGTGGTTTGACAAACGTTTCATTGGTCTGGTCGTGGCTCTTGGCCCTCACTACTGCTAGGCAGGCTAACCACGGACCATACCGACGGTCCGTGGTCCCTTCCATATGCCGTGGGTGGCCAGCGTTGTTTGGCTATTGTAGCACCTGGAAAGTTGCAATTTGACCTGTTTCGGATAAGGGGTGTTACAATATCTCTCCCTTGGGACCATTCGTCCTCGAATAAGATTCAAACTCATTCTTAAAGAGTAGGAGAGGAACTAACAACCCAACCTAAAAGTGCAACTTCAGTAAAGGGCATATAACCAAGAAGTAACTATCGACTCTAAGCTAGGCCATTCTCAAAACATCATAAGAGGGGTGAAATTGAGTCTAACAGCCAATCATGCATGCAATGCATAAAACAAGGAGGAAACATCAAAACTAAGTTAAACATACTCAATGCACCATAATGAAGTAGGAACTACATCTAGCAACCCAATATGCATGTAATTTATACATTACTCATGTTCAAGGAGGAACTACCTTCTCCAAGCTAAAAGCATTGTCAACACAATATCATGGAGTCAATATACAATTCATTCTAAAAAAGCATAGCTAAAGCATGTTCATCAATTCATCTCATGAAGTCAATAGGAAACTCATACTTAATTCACAACAACATGAGGAAAATAAACCATAGAAATCATTTCTTTCAAAACATAAGCTTTTTCATGAACATGCATAACATATGGAAATCATGGAAACACACAAAACACACATGACTCCCAAAACATAGAACAAACCATGAGGAACTCATTACCTTAAGCTAGAGTAGGATAAGAAGGATAGAGATGAGGATATTGGGACATCATGTCGGCCTCGGCCTCCCAAGAAGCACCATCAACAGTGATTCCCCCATAACACTTTCACAGAAGCAACTTCCTTGTTTCTCAACTTTTATACTTGTCGGTCTAAAATCTCAATCGGAACTTCCTTATATTAAAGGCTTTCATCAACTACCAACCCTTCTAAGGGAACTATCGATGTCGGATCACCAACACATTTATTCAATGTAGAGACATGGAAAACCAGATGCACTGATGCCAACTCATTAGGAAAATCAAGTTCATAAGCAACCGTACCAACACGTCTCAAAATCTCATATGGGCTTACATACCGGGGACTAAGCTTCCCTTTCTTATCAAACCTCATTTAACCTTCATGGGTGAAATTTTCTAGTAAACCCAATAATGAACATCAAATTGAAGATCCCTTCTTCTAACATCGGCATATGACTTTTGTCGACTTTGACCCATTTTTAACCTTTCTATAATTAGCCGAACTTTCTCAATGGCCTCATGTACCAACTCGGGACATATTAAGGGCCCTTCACCACCTCAAACCAACTTGTAGGATATCTACACCTCCTACCATAGAATGCCTCAAATGGAGCCATACCAATACTTGAGTGATAGCTATTATTATAGGCAAATTCAATCAATAGCAAATGGTCATCCTAATTACCCTTAAAATCAATCACACAATCTCTCAACATATCTTCCAAAGTTTGGATAGTACGCTCCTCTTGCCCATCGGTTTGGGGATGAAAATTCGTACTAAGCTTCACCTTAGTACGAAGACCCTTTTGGAAAGACTTCCAAATTGAGAAGTGAATTGAGTACCACAATTGGATATAATGGACAAGGGCACTCCATGCAACCTTACGATTTCTCTCAAGTACAACTTAGCATAATCCTCTACCAAATATGAAACCTTGACGGGAAGAAAATGATCTGATTTTGTCATCCGATCCACGATAACCCAAATCGAGTAATGTTGTCGCTAGGTGTGAGGCAAACCAACAATAAAGTCCATGTTCAAATCTTCCCACTTCCAAGTAGGAATACCAATGTCTTGCGACATAACTCCCGGTTTCTGATGCTAAACCTTTACTTGTTGGCAATTAGAACACTTGGCCACGAATTTCGCAATATCTTTCTTCATTCCATTCCACCAATAGACTTATCACAAATCACGATATATCTTTATGGCTCCAGGGTGAATGAAATACCGAGAACTATGGGCTTCTAATAGGATATGTTCCCTTAAGTCATCAACATTTGGAACACATAACCGATCTTGATATCTAAGGACACCATCTACCCCTTGGGAGAAAGCCTCAACGGACTTCTTAAGCACCATTTCTTTTAATTCTACCAAAATTGGATCAATACTTTACTTGGCTTTCACATCCGCCACAAAATATGATTCAGACCTATTGTGAACCATAACACCTCCCTTGGTGGAGTCCACTAATTGAACACCTAATCGGGCAATTCTATGAATATCTCAAACCAACTCTTTCTTACCATTATCAATATGAGCCATACTACCCATAGATGACCGACTAAGAGCATCTGCTACTACATTAGCCTTGTTAGGGTGTTAGAGAACACTCATATCATAATCCTTCAATAATTCAATCCACCTTCTTTGGTGAAGATTCAAATCCTTTTGATTAAATACATATTGCAAACTTTTATGGTTAGTGAAAACATCAACATGAACCCCATACAAATAATGCCTCCAAATCTTTAAGGCAAAAACAACCGTTGACAATTCTAGGTCATGGGTTGGATAATTTTTCTCATGTATCTGAAATTGCCTTGAAACATAAGCAATGACTTTACCATTTTGCACAAGCACACATCCCAACCCAATCCTAGAGGCATCACAATACACCACAAGACTATTTCTACCCTCCAGTAAAGTCAAAATCGGAGCGAAAGTAAGTCTATCTTTCTACTCTTGGAAACTCTTCTCACAAGCTTTGGACTATATAAAGTTAGTCTTATTTTGATTCAAGGTCGTCAAAGGAGAGGCAATGGAAGAAATCCCCTCAAAAAACCTTTTATAGTAACTGTCCAAACCCAATTAGCTTCTAATATCTGAAGGGGTTAGAGGTCTAGGCCAACTCTTGACCGCATCCGACTTCTTAGGATCTACCTCAATACCTTCACTTGACACAATATGACCAAGAAAAGCTACGGACCTTAACCAAAATTCACATTTTCTAAACTTTGCATAGAGTTGTTGGTCCTTGAGAATTTGCAACACAATCCTCAAATAGTCAATATGCTCATTCTCACTTCTTGAATAAATCAATATATCATCAATGAACACAATTACAAACATATCAAGGTATTATCTGAACACCCTATTCATCAAATCCATAAATGCCGCCGGAGCATTAGTCAAGCCAAACGACATTACTAAAAACTCATAATGACTATAACGGGTTCTAAAAGCCGTTTTCAGAATATAATTTTCCTTCACCCTCAATTGGTGATAACCCGACCGAATATCAATCTTAGAGAAATAACTTGCTCATTGAAGTTGGTCAAACAAATCATCTATTCTTGGAAGAGGATACTTATTTTTAATGGCCACCTTGTTCAACTGACGATAATCAATACATTTATGAAGAGAACCATCTTTCTTTATAACAAAAAAAAATGGAGCACCCCATGGAAAAATACTCGATTAGATGAAACCCTTATCTAACAAGTCTTTCAATTGTGTTTTCCACTCCTTAAGTTCTGTCGGGGACATTCTATAAGGAGGAATAGAAATAGGTTGCGTATCTGGGAGAAGGTCAATATCGAAGTCTATTCCCGTTTCGGGAAGAATATGGAGCAAATCGTCAGGGACCACTTCCGAAAACTAATTTATAATGGGGAACAACTCAAGAGTAGAGATTTTGGAATATACATCCCTTATCTTAACAAAATGGTAAATGCACACCTTAGAAATCATCTTTCTAGCTTTAAGACAAGAGACAAAGTGACCCTTAGTCATAGAATTTCCCCCCTTCCACTCTAGGATAGGCCCATTTGGGAACTGAAACTTGACTACACGAGTTCTACAATCAATGGAAGCATAACAAGAGTGCAGTCAATCCATACCAAGGATAACATCAATGTCTAACATATCAAGATCTACCAAATCGACAAGAGTAACTCTATGATATAAGAAAACGCGTCACTTTTTATAGACCATCTTAGCAACACATCTAGAAGAACATCAAACATCATAGCCACATATGGCATCATAAAAGACAAAGTAGCACTGGGATCTAATAAAGCATATACATCAAGTTGAAAACTTTCAACATACCAGTAACAACATTCAGAGAACTCTATTGGTCACCACGAGACTGGAGTGCATAGAATCAGTTTTGCTCGGGAGCATTAGAACCCGAATCACAAGGAGTAGCTTGATTGCCTTCTCTTCATTTATCCGTAACCATCGGGCAATCCCTCATTTTGTGACAAATTTTACCACACCCATAACAACCATCTGTGCCGGCTAGGAACCTACCCTAGTGCTTCCTCCCATATTTCATCTCCAGTTTGGGTATATACTGTGTTTAATAATCCACAGTTATAGCAAGTTGCTATTAGGTTTGCATTTGTCTTAGGTAAAGCGATTAGTTTATTATATCCTTGCAAAGCTTGAGTAATATAATCTTCATGTGGATTTTGGGTAGTTTTTGATCTGGGGTTTTTATTTAAAAAGGTTTGTATTTTGTGGATATTTTCTATATATGCTCTAGTTATATGGTTATAGGTCTTTTTGTCTTGGTTCAAACTTTCTTTATAGGTATTTATTTGAGGTGGTACAAATATGAGGTTTTGTTTTTTGGGTATAAATGGTTTTTCGAATATCTTATTCATATTTGTATTGACATATCTTTTCTCCTCTTTTGTAGATGATGTGCTACCTGTAGCTGCATGGAATAAATTGTTAGTTTGGGTTTTTCGGTGTTTCCCAGCGTCTCCTTCTAGCTCTGGAATTTTTAAGTCTTCCGATCGACTTAGCTCCGCATGTTTACCGTCATGCTGCTGACTTTTCATTTTTTGTATTTCTTTGTCCATGTTATCTATCTTTGTACAAAGCATTGCTATAGCATTGAATATTTTTTCATCTTTGTCTAGATCCGTCTGTGTAGCTTTGT